>NW_015165328.1:93445-147292 GCF_001447785.1 Gekko japonicus
GTTGCCCCAGTCCAATTTGGGGTGAGGTTCTGGGGGGGGGGGGGGTTTGTCATCTTCTGGGCCTGGAACAGGGGTCACTGGGAATATGGAGGGGGAGGTATTTGTGAAATTCCTGCATTGTGCAGGGGGTTGGACTAGATGACCCTGGGGGTCCCTTCCCACTCTATGAGTCTATGAATTCCACGGACCTGATCCAATAACAAAGACGCTATCCTTCAGCCCAAAGGAAGCTATCTCTGAAACAAGAGACTCTCGCGTCAGTGAATCCCTCCTTGTGCCAGAAAGTGGTGCTGTTCGCGGAATGGGTCTGCTGGATCTGACCCAAGACCTTTCTTGAACTAAAGGTAGAACTCTGCAGTGCCATGAGAGTACAGAATATGGGACTGGACCAGTGTTCCCTCTAAGCTGAGTTCGTGTGAGCTAGCTCACAGGTTTTTAGCCTCCGGCTCACACATTTTTGTCCTAGCTCAGGAAGGAGGGCTCCAGAGCAAACTAATTTTTGCAGTAGCCAAATTGCTCGCTCACAACTTTAATGCCAGCAGCTCACAAAGTAGAATTGTTGCTGACAAGACTCCACAGCTTAGAGGGAACATTGGACTGGACTGGACTGATATTAGTTTAACAACTTATCAAAAAACAAACAACCCAGTGATATTCTAGTGCGGTGGTGTCCACGGGGTCCGTTGCGCCAACACCTTTCCCGGCACCCACCGAGTGTTTTTTAGAAAATGGGTGGGGCCAAGTGGAGATGCTTGCTTGGCCACCGGAAATATGACGGGCCGTGCAGATCCAAAGAACAGTTGTTCCAGCAGCGGCTGCCACCACAGCACAAGGATCTTCCCCGTGTAAATGAAGGTAAGCTGTGCGTAAGCAGGAAAATGAACATTACGTCCGTTTTTTAAAAAAGGCATCTTTTAAAGCAGATCTTCTGCTCGAAATGCTGAAGAGTTATGATTAGAGTTATGTACAACCTCATTCCCTGACAGTCCGTGCTTGGCACTGCCTCCCAGTGTTCCCTCTAAGCTGAGTTAGTGTGAGCCAGCTCACAGTTTTTTAGCCTCCGTCTCACACATTTTTGTCTCAGCTCAGGAAGGAGGGCTCCAGAGCAAACTAATTTATGCAGCAGCCAAATTGCTTGCTCATGACTTTAATGCCAGCAGCTCACAAAGTAGAATTTTTGCTCACAAGACTCCACAGCGTACAGGGCGTATTGCTGCCTCCTGTGGCAGCCATTTTGTGGTTCGCTCTGCCTCCTGTAGCTGCTATTTTGTGGTTGGCTCTGCCTAGGGTTGCCATACCTGGAGACTTTGTGGGTGAAGCCAGGAGAGGGTGGGGTTTGGGGAGGGGCCTCAGCAGGGTACGATGCCACAGAGTCCACCCTTCAAAACAGCCATTTTCTCCAGGGGAGCTGATCTCTGTCAGCTGGAGATCAGCTGTTGAAGTGGAAGATCACCAGGCCCCACCTGGAAGTTGGCAACCCTAGCTCTGCTTCCTGTGGTGGCCATTTTGTGGTTGACTTTATCTGTGGTGGCCATTTTGCAGTTGGCTATGCTTCCTGTGGTGGCCATTTTGTGGTTGGCTCAGCATCCTGTGGCGGCCATTCTGTGGTTGGCTCAGCCTCCCGTAGCGGCCATTTTGTGGTTGGCTTGGCCTCTTGTGGCGGCCATTTTGTGGTTGCCACCCACCACCTTGTGGCAGAATGCCAACGGTGTCCACAGGCTTGGGGACTCCTGCTCTAGTTCTTATAAAGGCAAAGGTACGCTTGATTAGGTGTGGTAAAACCAAAATCCAGCATGACCTGATTTATTATATACATTATTCATAGTCCACCTTTCTTACTTGGACTCAAGGCGGATTACGCAGAGTGAGTCACACACAATCGACAGGATTGGGACATGCAATGAACAGCGAAATAGGATTTGGGTTGCAGAACCAAGCAGGAGTCTAAAAAACAAAGCTGAAGCAAAGCGTTAAGTGTTAACATGACACATTAAATGATGCGGAAAATTACACAGCAGGATCCTAGTTTCAGCATGCTATACGCGGTAGTATAAACCACAGTCCCTACCGATTTATCCAAGGAACTTTGTGAATCATTTAGCACAGTGCAATTCGACTGCCTACGCAGAAAAGCCCTCTTGAATAATTCAGTTTTGCATAGTTTGCCAGAATAGTTGGAGCCTTCCTGACCTCCTGAGGCGGGCCATTAAGAACAAAAGAAGAGCCCTGCTGGATCTGCCCAGTGAGGGTCCATCTAGTCCAGCATCCAGTCTCACACAGTGGCCAACCAGTTCCTCTGGAGGGCCAGCAACAGGGCATAGAGGCCGAGGCCTTCCCCTGAGAAGAACCTAAAAAGAACCCTACTAGGTTAGACCAGTTGAGGGTCCATCGAGTCCAGCCTCCCGTCTCACACAGGGGCCAACCAGTTCCTCTGGAGGGCCAACAACAGGGCAGAGAGGCCGAGGCCTTCATAAGAACCTAAGAAGACCCCTGCTGGATCAATAGACCATCTAGTCCAGCATCCAAACTCACACAATGGCCAACCAGTTCCTCTGGAGGGCCAACTACGGGGCAGAGAGGCCGAGGCCTTCCCCTGATAAGGACATAAGAAGAGCCCTGCTGGATCGGACCAGCGGTCCATCTAGTCCAACATCCTGTCTCACACAGTGGCCAACTAGTTCCTCTGGAGGGCCAACAACAGGGCATAGAGGCCTAGGCATAGAGGCCTAGCGCATCCTTCCTGAGCTATGACAAAAATGTGTGAGCCAGAGGCTTAAAAACTGTGAATTCTAACTCAGCTCACATTAACTCAGCTTAGAGGGAACACTGCCCACTACTGGGGATTTGGGGCCGCCGTCTTCTTCCTTCCCGTTCGTCCACGATTTTCAAAACCTGAATCCCTTGCTCTGCAGAATTCTCAAATATATGATCTTGCTAGTTTTGCAGAATTTACGTAGGCTACACAATCTGCTGCGGGATTGAAATGTCCCCCCACTGAAGTTTAAATTGAAAGAAAATAAAACGCAGGATAGACTCAGTCCCCTGACTGGAGAAAGTGGATTCCGGATAGCTTTGCCTACTTCAGAAAGGTCTCCCTGACCTCAAGAGTCTGCCGGAAAAGCAGTCCAGCCACATTCAATTAGCTTGCTGGCGATATTCAGAAATCATTTTGCCCTGACTTCAGGGCAGGTTTGCACAAGGGATTCGGAGCAGACTGACTTAATTCCGACTCTTGGGCCTAACAATCCTGGAAGTTATTTGGCAAAGGAGCAACGCGGCGAGCAAAGAACCAATATCCATTCTTTGCAAAATGTGCTGTTCCCAGATGAGTTTGGAGAAAACGTCTTCAAGTGTCTTCTTATCTGGCTTCTGAAAGGGTTTGCCGGCCTCCAGTTGAGGTCTGAAGACCTTGGAGAAAATGACTGCTTTGGAAGGTGGACATAAGAACATCAGAGAAGCCAATGTTGGATCAGGCCAATGGCCCCTCCAGTCCAACACTGTCACACAGTGGCCAAAAATACCAGGTGCTTTATTTATTTTATCTCAGGGTTCCCAACCTCCATGTGAACTTCAACTGATATCCAGACTACAGAAATCACTTTCCCTGGATGAAACGGTAGATTGGGTGAGCTCTACGGAATCACATCCCCACTGCGTTCCCTTCTCTTCCCAACCCCCGGGCTCCATCCCAAATCTCCAGGAGTTTCTGTTGGGTGATAGTGAGATATTGAAAAATTGGTATTTAGCAGAGATAATATAGCCCAGCAGAGCCTGAGTAAAATAATTCAGACTGAGAGTCCATGTGTGATTAAAATATAAAGTTTTTACTAAATTCTAGCATGGGAAGGCAGGGTAACTGGGTTGAAAATAACAACAGAGCATAATCGGCTACATCCTGACACTACAAAGACAAAACTAGAAGAGAGCAATTATGGCTACTCTTACTTCTTCAGAACAGCAAACAAAGACGGGAAGAGAAGCCATAAAATGGTAATACACCTTGACACTTTAGTCCCAATCAAATCCCTAGATCAGGGAGAAAATTCCGGGGCTTCCTACATCTAAAGAACATTGGTTACATGAGAAACATGTGACTTCCTGTGAGTAACATAAACAAACATTTAACCCCAGATATACTGAGTGTTTTCAACTTGTAATACCCAACAGTTTCCCAACTCAGAGCTGGAAGTCCTATGTCAGCTAGAGCCAGGCATGGTGGCGGATGGAGCCATCAACCAAGCCACGGCAATGAAACAAGTTTAAGTTTGCAGAAATGCAAGTGGTAGGAATGAACTCAATGGGGGGAGGGGACCAAGGAACATATCCCAACCTCATCACACAAACTGCTCCTGTCAGGAATATTGCTTTTCTTTCTTCACACAAGAGAAGCGAGATGCTGGATCATTGCATCAAAAATCAGGACTACATACCCACCTGTTGACTACATGTGGATCAGTGTGCAGGGGGGGAATGATGGCTTATAGCGACCAAACTCACAAAAGCAATGGCAGACAGTTTATCTCAAAGGTTTACTTTTCCACACTGGTTGCCCCTCAGAGTTTCTGCAAGAGTTTCCTTCCCAACTGGAAGGCAGCAAGCCTCGGGACAACGGAGCCCCCAGGGCTTAACAGAGATACCGGCTTCTTATCTCACTACACACGCTAAGCCATTCTGTTCTTACTTATACCCAGAAATTAAACTTTGTTAGTCTTATAGAAGCCACTGGACTCAAACATGGTTCTCACATCTGTTGTTAACTCCTTTATTATCTATATGCCGACTTGCTGCCATTTATGTGTCCTGCTGTATGTGTTACTCCAATCTTAGCTACATTTATTGCTCAGTTACTTATGCATCTTGACTCTGATCAGTTCTTCCTGGCAACTAACCCCCACTACCTGCACGTAATCTTTGAGGAAATCTGTTTCAGTGTGTGTGAAGAAGTGTGCACACGCTGAGTCTCTGTTCTCCCACGTACACAGGGTGGAGCTTGGTTTGTCTGGGGGTGGTGGTACTGCTGGACTCCAATTTCATTCTCACATCTCTTTGCTAACTATTGCATTTACGTGCTAATTGGCTGCCATCCATTGATCTTACCCGTCACCCGATCCAATTTCAATTTCAAGCTCTGTGGATGCATCTGGGTTCTCGGTGGCCCGTCCTGACAGCTGACCCCCCGCAGTCTATTTTTTTCCTGTAAGTAACCCTTGAGAGCTGCGGTGGCTCAAGTGGTTAAGACGCTGAACTGCAGGCTGTGGAAGGTCAGTAGTTCAGCGGTTCAAGACCCGAGTTGCCGCATGACGGAGTGAGCTCCCGTCTCTAGTTCCAGCTCCTGCCAACCTAGCAGTTTGAAAGCAAGAAATTGCAAGTAGATAAATAGGTACCACTTCGGTGGGAAGGTAACAGCGTTCCGTGCGCCTTGGTGCGCCACGGAAACATCTTCGGATAGCGCTGGCTCTTCGGCTTTGAAACGGAGATGAGCACCGCAACCCTAGAGTCGGATTCGACTGGCTTTCGAGCAAGGGAACCTTTACCTTTAACCCTTGAGAAGATGTTGTTCCATTTGCCTGAAGAAGTGTGCTTTGCGCACGAAAGCGTACACTTTGAACAAAACTTTGTTGGTCTTAAAAGGTGCCACTGGACTCAAGCGTTGTTCTGCTGCTTCAGACCAACAGGGCTACCCCACCTGAACTTTACAAATGGATTCTGTTAAACTGTCAGCATTTAGGAGAGGCTGCCGGTCGCATCTCTGCATGAATCACGCCTCCAAGAATAGATTAACAAGAGTGACAAGCTGCACACACAGAGGTGATGCAAAAATCAACCACAAAAATCAACCCCACAGGCAAAAGGCTGATGGAACCTGTTAAACTGCCAGCGTTCAGGGGAGGGCGTGTGTCGCATCTCTGCATGAACCACGCCTCTGAGAACAGATTAACAAGAGTGACAGGCAATGTTCCCTCTAAGCTGTGGAGTCTTGTGAGCAAAAATTCTACTTTGTGAGCTACTGGCATTAAAGTTGTGAGCGAGCGATTTGGCTGCTGCATAAATCAGTTTGCTTTGGAGCCCTCCTCCCTGAGCTAAGACAGAAATGTGTGAGCTGGAGGCTAAAAATCTGTGAGCTGGCTCACACTAACTCAGCTTAGAGGGAACTATGGTGACAGGGTCACCCACAGAGGTGATACAAAAATCAACCCCATGGGCAAAAAGCTGATGGATCCTGTTAAACTGCTGGCGTTCGGGGAGGGTGCCTGTTGCATCTCTGTCTGAACCATGCCTCCAAGGACAAATTAACAAGAATGACAGCAAGCCTCACTGATCAACAGCCTCTCAAAGAGCCGCTGTAGCAGACGACGGCTCATCCTCCGAACGCAAGAGGTCTCCACAGCAAGAGAATACCAAGAGAAACATTTGGAAGACCCAAAGATGCCCCTTGCGGGAAGCCAGATTTCTTTTCACACACCCCACCCCTGAGAAGTAGTAAACTAGCAACTCGGCACAGAGCAGGGAACATCTGCTTCGGAAACTGCCGTCAAGGGAACTCGCATCACTGCTAAAGTCTTTCCTCCTACTCCGCTTTCCAGAGCGTGCAAGATTTCTTAAAGCCCGTTTGTCAAACTTTGCGGAAGCCTGAGAAAGACAGACAGCTGAGGCCTACCCAGGGACTCAATCCAAGCTGACTTGTAGCCTACGACGAGGGTTTTTTCCAGATGTCTCAGAGACCCACACAGGAAACAGAAGTGCGGCAAAGGTTCTCAAGGATTACAGCAGCCCTCACCTGCTAATTCCAAAAGTCGGGAGGAGAACATGGTCTCCTTTGAACTTCGGCAGCAACAAGGAACAGACATCTTGAGAACTTAAACCACAGTTGCCATATTTGCACCGGACTGCTGTGACCAAACTGTTTAATCACAAGCACATCAAGATAAATACGTCTCTACAGGGGTCATTTCCTGCAGGAGCGGAGCTCCGGCAGTAAAGAGCCCAGGGGGCGGGCAAATGCAACAAGCCCCACCCCCTGCTCCCAGCAGCCCTCAGTCAGAGCAAGAAACAGCCAGGTAAGATGCAGACCCTAACTCCCCCCGGCCCAAAACAGTCCAGTGGCACCTTTAAGACCAAGTTTTATTCAGGTACAGGCTCTCCCTACTCTGTGAGGACAGAGCTGCATGCCCCCCCCCCAATAGCTAGCAATCCAAAACAGTCTAGTGGAGCCTGAGTGGTGGGTGTTGCCTTCTGACACACTTCCGGTGATGTCAGGGGGTGTGGCATATGCAAATAAGTTATGCCAATGAGTTATGCTAATGAGCTCCTGCACCTCTTTTTCTATGAAATGACCCCTGCATCTCCATCTCCCAAAAGACTAGAACTTGAGGGCATCCAATGAAGCTGATGAGTAGTAGATTCAGGATTGGAAAAAAGAAATACTGTTTCACACAGCAAGTGATTAAAATGTGGAATTTGCTTCCAGACAATGTTGTGATGGCCACAGGAATAAACAGCTTTCAAACAGACCAAGATAGATTCATGGGGGATGGGTCCATCAATGGCTACTAGCCATGGCGACTGAGGGGAACCTCCACATTCAGAGGCAATTAACCTCTGAATCCCAGAGCCAGGAGGCAACCTCAGGAGAAGGTCTCGGCCTCTCTGCCCTGTTGCTGGCCCTCCAGAGGAACTGGTTGGCCCCTGTGTGAGATAGGAGGCTGGACTAGATGGACCCTCACTGGTCTGATCCAGCAGAGCTCTTCTGAGGTTCTTATCAGGGGAAGGCCTCGGCCTCTATGCCCTATGGTTGGCCCTCCAGAGGAAATGGTTGGCCACTGTGTGAGACCGGAGACTGGACTAGATGGACCCTCACTAGTCTGATCCAGCAGGGCTCTTCTGAGGTTCTTATCAGGGGAAGGCCTCGGCCTCTATGCCCTATGGTTGGCCCTCCAGAGGAAATGGTTGGCCACTGTGTGAGACGGGATGCTGGACTAGATGGACTACTGGGTCTCACCCAGCAGGGCTCTTCTTATGTTCTTACATTATTTTTAAAATTAAAGGGGTACGCATTTAGGTTTATCATGATATGTTTGTGACTGCATAATTGGTTTGAGGCAGAACATTTGCCCACATTTTTGTCACTGTATTTTAATGATGGGATTGTTTTGGCTGAAGATTGCCCCAAAGAAAGATGACTTCCAAAACACACGGGGGGAGGCGCCTAATAAAATGTGGCCTTTTTGGAGAAGTTGGTTTACCTCTGGCTTTTATCCACATACAGTGTCATCCCCCCCCCCCAAATGAACCTAACAATACGATTTGAGATTTCACGCTGCAATGGGCAGTTCAGTGTGGTGGTGGTGGAAAGCACTGCCAAACTTATGGCGACGGCATGAGGTTCTCCAGGCTACAGATGAACAGAGGTGGTTTGCCACTGCCTGCCTCAGCATTATTTTTAGGGGGCCACACATGAAGCTGCCTTGTACTGAATAAGACCACTGACCCATCAAAATCATTACTCTCTATACTCAGACTGGTAACAGTTCTCCAGGGTCTCAGGCAGAGGTCTTTCACATCGCTTACTACCTGGTCCTTTTTAACTGGTGATGCCGGGGATTGAACCTGGGACCTCCTGCATGCCAAGCAGAGGTTTTGGCACTGAGCCACAGCCCCTCCCTAAACACACATGAAGCTACCTGATACTGAATCCGACCCTCGATTCATCAACGTCAGACCCAGGAAATATCGGCACGTTAGACGATTTATACAGATTGCAACATTCACCTATTCTGGGTGCAGGATTTGGATTTCAAATGACCTGAAAGCACAAAAGTATCAACCCTCGTCCGATTCTTGGTATTATTGAGCCCAGATACATTTGAAAAGGGGGGGAACCGAACTCTCTGTAAACCTTCACGCAACGTTCCATTGAAAAAGAGTTTTTTTCCATAACAGAAATATCTGCTGCAGTCTTTTTAAGTATAGGAAAATCCTTCACCAGCGTATCATGTTAACAAAAAGGAAAGCAAATGGAAGAACGGGAAGGAACAGAGTGAGACCATCCAAGAGCCCCGGGATCATTTCATCCAAGAGCCCATTTTCCAGTCCTCCTACACGCTCTCCGGGGATGTGGTTCGGGAAGCCTATCTGCCAGCCAGATCTGCAGCTTTTCCACGGTTGAACGGAGACCAAGGAGAGCAACTTCAAAAGTTACTATTCTAAGATTGATGAGTACACAAGAAACTGTTGGGTTGATCTCGGCCAGCACTTTCTTTCCAAAAGATCACAAGTTAGTCAAGAAGAAAACACGACTGACATGGTAAACTGATTTTTTTTTGAGCCCACATTAAGGAGAAAAGCGGTGCTAGAAATAACATGTAAAAAGAGAGTGCGATTTTCTAGTCCTCATGGCTGAGATACAGAACATTAGAGTTGGAAGGGATCTCCAGGGTCATCTAGTCCAACCCCCTGCACAAGGCAGGGTTGGCTGGCTCCGAGTGGGAATAACCCTGGAGATTTGGGGTGTGGAACCTGAAGAGGACGGGGTTTAAGAACATAAGAACATAAGAGAAGCCAGCGTTGGATCAGGCCAATGGCCCATCCAGTCCAACACTCTGAGTCACACAGTGGCCAAAAATACCTGGGGCCATCAGGAGGTCCAGCAGTGGGGCAAGGACACTAGAAGCCCTCCCACTGTTGCCCCCCCCCCCAAGCACCAAGAATACAGGCCATCACTTGCCCCAGACTGAGAGTTCCTATCTATACCTTGTGGCTAATAGCCACTGATGGACCTCTGCTCCATATGCTTATCCAATTCCCTCTTGAAGCCATCCATGCTTGTAGCCACCACCACCATCTGTGGCAGTGTGGGTTGAGAGAGCTCTGACAGAAACGGCTCTTTTTCAAGGACAGCTGTGTCAGAACGATGGCTTGCCCAAGGTCATCCAGCAGCTGCAAGTGGAAGAGTGGGGAATCAAACCTGGTTCTCCCAGATTAGAGCCTGCACACTTAACTACTACACCAAACTGGCTCTTATAACAGTTATGTCAGATCCGGTCCGCATAACAAATGAGTTCAACACCTCTAGTTTAGAGCAGGGGTTCTCTTATCTTTTTGAACCTACGGGCACCTTTGGAATTCTGACACAGGGTAGTGGGAACAACTCCAAAATGGCTGCCACAGGAGGCGGAGCCAATCACAAGATGACAACCACAAGGGGCGGAGTCACACACACAGAGGAAAGCTCAAATGCAGGGAAGAAGAGTGGTCATTAAAAATGCGCTGGGAAGAGGAACGGAACGAACGCTGTGGTGGCAGCAGCCACGGGGAGGGGGGGAATGTTGTCTTGATCTGCATAGCCAATCAGATCTTCAGTAGCAAACCAGAAGCCCTGCTGGGCAAGATCCTGACCTGGTCCCACCCACTCTCTAAAAAATACATGGTGGGCACCGAGATAGGTGTTGATTGGCACCACGTTGGCACCAATTTCGAGTCACTCCTGGGCTAAAACGGCTGCAGCCGCTCCTCTGTGTGTTTGAGAATCCTTCCGCTATTTGACTCACCACGCTTTGCCTGCAAGAAGGAATCCAAGGTTAGCTGCGGGGGCATCAAAGCGGAGGTGTGTTATCAGCAACCGCACGGCTCAGTCGAGCGAGCCGGAGTGCCGTACAGGGAGTTAATTTAAGCGGTTTCATGCACGGATGGAAACGAAGAACAGGATCAGAGGCCTAGAAGAAAATCAGTTCTTGTGTTCGCACCCGGAACGCATGCGACCTTGCAGTAGGGAAGAGTAGCAGAGTTTAAAAAAAAAATTAAGAAAAGAAGAGAGAAGAAATTGGATTTATTTCCAAAGAAGCCCTTCACTATCCAAAGAAGAGAAGAAGAGAAGAGATTGGATTTATACCCCGCCCTTCACTTGGAGTCTCAGAGCGGCTTACAAACTCCTTTCCCTTCCCCTCCCCACAACAGACACCCTGTGAGGCGGGTGGGGCTGAGAGAACTCTTGACAGAAATTGCTCTTTTTCAAGGACAGCTGTGCCAGAGCTTGTGGCTGACCCAAGGTCACATCAGCAGGTGCAAGTGGAGGAGTGGGGAATCAAACCCGGTTCTCCCAGATCAGAGTCCGCGCACTTAACCACTACACCAAACTGGCTCAAAGGAATCTCAGAGCAGCTTACAATCTCCTTCCCCTTCCCCTCCCCACAACAGACACCCTGTGAGCAATGCTCCCTCTAAGCTGTGGAGTGTTGTGAGCAACAATTCTGCTTGGTGAGCTTACTGGCATTAAAGTTGTGAGCGAGCGATTTGGCCACTGCATGAATTAGTTTGCTCTGGAGCCATCCTTCCTGAGCTAAGACAAAAATCTGTGAGCCGGAGGCTAAAAACCTGTGAGCTAGCTCACTCTAACTCAGTTTAGAGGGAACGCTGCCTGCGAGGTAGGTGGGGCCGAGAGAGCTCTTTAGAGAACTGCTCCTGAGAGAGCCATGACTGACCCAAGGTCACACCAGCGGCTGCATGTGGAGGAATGGGGATTCAAACCTGGTTCTCCCAGATTAGAGTCTGCACTCCTAACTGGTACACCAAAATGGCTCTCAATATGTCTGTTTTTTACATGAACTAATCTCGTAAAGAGATGAAGGGAACATGGACACACATGAAGCTGCTTTGTACTGAATCAGACCCTCGGTTGTCTACTCAGACTGGCAGCAGCTCACCAGGATCTCAAGCAGAGGTTTTTCACATCACCTACCTGCGTGCTTGGTGTGCAGAAGGTCCCAGGTTCAATCCCCGGCACATCCAGCTAAAGAGATCAGGTCATGCGTGATATGGAAGGCCTCTTCCTGGGACCTGGTGCCAGTCTGAGTAAATGATACTGATCTGGTTGGACCCAGAGTCTGACTCAGTATGCAGCAGTGTCAGGATCTCTCCCAGCTCAGCCTCTTACTGTTTTACTACGTAGCTTTGGTGTAGTGGTTAAGTGAGCCAGTTTGGTGTAGTGGTAAAGTGCGCAGACTCTAATGTGGGAAAACCGGGTTTGATTCCCCACTCCTCCACTTGCACCTGGCTGGATGCCCCTGGGCAAGCCATAGTTCTGATAAGAGCTGTTCTCGGAAAAGAGCCGTTTCTGTCAGAGCTCTCTCAGCCCCACCTACCTCACAGGGCATCTGTTGTGGGGAGGGGAAGGGAAAGGAGGTTGTAAACTGCTCTGAGACTCCCTTGGGTAGTGAAGGGCGGGGAATGAATCCAATCTCTTCTTCTTTTTTTACCTCCCAGGTGTCTGTTGTGGAGAGGAGAAGGGAAAGGAGTTAGTAAGCTGCTCTGAGACTCCCTTGGGTAGTGAAGGGCGGGGAATGAATCCAATCTCTTCTTCTTTTTTTACCTCCCAGGTGTCTGTTGTGGAGAGGAGAAGGGAAAGGAGTTAGTAAGCTGCTCTGAGACTCCCTTGGGTAGTGAAGGGCGGGGAATGAATCCAATCTCTTCTTCTTTTTTTACCTCCCAGGTGTCTGTTGTGGAGAGGAGAAGGGAAAGGAGTTAGTAAGCTGCTCTGAGACTCCCTTGGGTAGTGAAGGGCGGGGTATGAATCCAATCTCTTCTTCTTCTTTGAAAACTGGAGCTGTTTTTAACGAGCAACTTTAACCGTTTCCAACATCTGTACCCATTTTGCTGCATTTCCTTAACTTTTCACGAGCTGTCTTGTGAACTTTAGGTGGGGGATAGGGGCATGAAAACCGTAAGACATAAAGTAAAAATATAAGCAACGACATCGAGGGGGAAAGCCTTTTCTGAAACGACTCCATCCTTGTCAGCCGAACCCCGAGTCCCAAAGGCAAGACTGAACATGTGGAGTTAGGGTTGCCCAGGTCTGGGTTGGAAAATTCCTGGAGACTTTGGGGTGGTGGATTCGGGAGAGGGCGGGGCTTGGGGAGGGGAGGGGCCTCAGCAGGGTATGATGCCACACACTCCACCCTTCAAAGCGGCCATTTTCTCCAGGCGAGGCTGATCTCTGTCGGCTGGGGATCAGTTGTAAAAGCAGGGGATCTCCAGGCCCCACCTGGAGGCTGGCAACCCTGTGTGGAGTCTGCAAGAAATCCAAATGTGGGTCTGGACATTCCGAAGTCAACAGGGGCAGAGTCTTCCACAATGTGGAACAAGGGAATCTCAAGGCGTTTTGCAGTTCTAAAGCAGGTATCAAAATAAGCAAGCCGGTTTCAAGGGGTCCAGCGTACTGTTGCCAACTCAAGGTTGGGAAATTTCTGGAGATTTGGGGGGTGGACCCTGGGGAGGGCAGGAGGGGAGGGACCTCAGCCGCAGCCAGGCTTCTGATCAGTGTTCCCTCTAAGCTGAGTTAGTGTGAGCTAGCTCACAGTTTTTTAGCCTCCGGCTCACACATTTTTGTCTTCGCTCAGGAAGGATGGCTCCAGTGCAAACTAATTTATGCAGTAACCAAATCACCTGCTCACAACTTTAATGCCAGTAGCTCACAAAGTAGAATTTTTGCTCAAAGGACTCCACAGCTTAGAGGGAACATTGCTTCTGATGGGTCTTTCTCAGATGGGAACACATCCAGCCTGTGCTGAAGGCGCTGCACTGGCTGCCAATAGCAATCCGAATTCGCTTCAAGGTGCTGGTGCTTACCTTTAAAGCCCTATATGGCCAGGGTCCGACCTACCTGAGGGACCGCCTTTCCCCATATATACCCCAGAGAGCACTGAGGTTGGGGTCCCAGAACCGACTGGCCCTGCCGGGCCCCAAGGATGCCAGGCTCGCCACCACCAGGGCCAGGGCTTTTTCAGCGGCGGCTCCGTACTGGTAGAGTGAGCTCCCGGAGGAGGTCAGGGCCCTGCGGGATCTTGTGCAGTTCCGCAGGGCCTGCAAGACGGAGCTCTTCCGCCAGGCTTTCAACTAGGAACCGCCCACCACCACTACCAATGAGTCGGCCCGTAGTTTCAACACCTGGCCTCTACCACTGCGCTCAGGAAGACCACTGAGTGGCAAACTGTCTGGCAGTATGGTATTTCCAGCATGCCATCTTATGTACCGAATGTTTCAGCACTGGCACTTTATGAGACTCTTGTTTTATTGTAACTGAATTTTAAACAGTTTTTATGTGAATGAATGGTCATTTACAGACCAAATATGTAAGCCGCCCTGAGCCCGCTCGCGGAGAGGGCAGGGTATGAATTAAATTTATAAAATAAAAATAAAATAAGCAATGCCATAGAGGCCACCCTCTAAAGCAGCCATTTTCCTCCAGGGGAGCTGATCTCTGTAATCTGGAAATTATCTGTAATTCCAGGAGTCTGTCTGCAGAGCCATGTAAAGGCAAAGTTTTCCCTTGCTCGAAAGCCAGTCGAATCTGAATCTAGGGGTTGATGCTCATCTCCATTTCCAAGCCGAAGAGCCAGCGCTGTCCGAAGACTTCTCCATGGTCATAAGGGGAGTGGTGGCACAGGGGATTTTTCCTCTGGTTACAAGTAACATCTGAGCTGAACAGAACGGCTGTCAGTTCTAGCCCCGCGCTGGTGTGAGCTACCAGCCTTGTCCCCAGCTCGCTGTCCACCCAGCGGTTCGAAAGCTTCGGTGAGTAGATAAAATGGGTACCACTCCTTAGAAAGGGTGGGCACACCCCCCCCCCCGTGGGGGGGGTGTTAGCCGGCGTACTGAAGGTTCAGCTCACAAGATCAAAAAGCCTTGAAGATCTCTTCGGCATCAAGAAGCCTGTAATGGGCCATTCCGGCCTGGCGGTAGCAGTATGGAGCTGCAACCCGAAGAGTCGTGGAGAGGAAGAGCTGACGTCATCCAGCCAAGCCAAGCTGAGTGGGAAAAATGCCGTCCGGATCATGTCTGAGTTGCAGCTGAACTAATCCCCATCGGCTGCAAAACGTGTGCTATGTAAAGATTATATTTGCTGTCCTCCCTTACCCCTATAAAGCATTGTTAGTCCCTTGTGAAATGAGTAACTGTAAATCGCTCAGAGCCAGCAGCTCTGCAAGGATTGAGCGATCAATAAATTGAAATATTATTATATTGTATGTGGCCGGCGTGACTAAACACCGAGGTGCATGGTGCGCTGTTACCTTCCCAGCAAAGCAGTACCTGTTTATCTACTTGCAATTTCTTGCTTTCAATCTGCTAGGTTGGCAGGCGCTGGGGCCAGAGATGGGAGCTCACTCTGTCAGACGGCACTCAGGTCCCGAACTGCCGACCTTCCGGTCTGCAGCTCAGCATCTTAACCTTTATCCTATTTGTTTACTATCCAATATTAGTACAAGACAAGACACAAAGATTTACTGTTTGTAGGAACTTTAGATTATTGGACTGTGCTTGTCAACACTGTGGAATCATTTTCTGATGTTTATTCTTGTATGAATGTACAGACGCGTATTTGTATTGGTATTAGCATTAATATTGATCTGTTCTTTGAAAAATCAATAAAAGAGTGATATTCTCTTCATAAATATATCATGGTTGCAATGCTCCCTCTAAGCTGTGGAGTCTTGTGAGCAAAAATTCTACTTTGTGAGCTGCTGGCATTAAAGGTGTGAGCAGGCGATTTGGCTACTCCAGAAATTAGTTTGCTCTGGAGCCATCCTGCCTGAGCTAAGGCAAAAATGTGCGAGCCGGAGGCTAAAAAACTGTGAGTTAGATCACACTAATTCAGCTTAGAGGAAACACTGGTTGCCACTGACTATTTTCTACCCACCTTGAGGTTGGCATCCCTAGACTCCAGCAACTTACCCCGGTTTTAGATCTTTACACATAAAAGATGCCATCCCAAGTCTATTGGAAGGGCACGATACAGTTATGTTATACTGAGTTAGAACAAACAGTAGCCTAAATGAGAATAAAGGAATAGCGAACTGGAAAAAAGGTGCCCCTAGTGTTGTACGCACAGTTTATGAAACACTTTATACTCTGCCACTAACAGGTTTGACTTGGTGGGTGCACTTAGCACTTCCATGGTGCATCTGTTAAGCGCCATTTATGATTCTAACATCATGAATGTATTCAGGTATTAACTTTGGTTCATTTGTGACTGTTGCGTGGATGCAAGCTGGGAAGGCAAAATGCTAAAAGAACAAAATGTTAACTTGCTATTTTTGCTGAGGCTTATGGCCTTGGTAGGCCAGCTATAACTGCACATGTCTCTGGCTAAACGAAGAACAATGGCGTCTTGTAAACCATATACGGTTGCCAAGTCCTCACCGTCTCTATACCGGGGGAGTCCAGCGCTGATCCGGGACTTGGCAAGCCTAAACCCATATCAGCTATATAGATACTTTTAGAATTTTACAGTGTAAGAGAAAGAAACACTTATTGTTCAGCTAAAAGAAAAAGATTTTCTGCCAATCAGAGACTTGTTACGTCAGAGTGCTGATGTTTGATAGAACCAATAATTATGATTTATTTGTAAGTGTTAGGGTTGCCAAATGTCTCTTACCTCCTCGGCGGGGGACCCCAGGCTATCTCCCGGTGCGCGTGTGCGCAAAGCGCGCGCGCGCAGCACCTACGTCACCCGGATGTGACGTCGCACGCTGGAGGCGGGGCCACAGCCATTTGAGGGGAAAACTCTTATGTTTTCCCCTCAAATGGCTGTGGCCCTGCCCCCAGCATGCGACGTCACATCCGGGTGACGTGCACGCGGGGGTGGGGTTTCCCCCGGGCCCCGATTCCGCGGGGGCGGAAATCGGGGCTCGAAAGCGGGGGGAAATCCGCCCCCCGGGGGCATTTGGCAGCCCTAGTAAGCGTCATATGGTATATACAACCCTATGTCTCCCATTATAACCTTAGGGAGAGCTGTGGGATCCAAAATCTTGTTGAACCTGTGCTGATTGTGCCGAGTGTTTTCTCAAATTGGGCTGGGGAAACACACCGTAGACGGGATTTCTGTCCTTCACTAGCACCAAAAGCATCTTATGATATCTGTACACACAGGTATTTTGCTAAAAAGTACATAATCCCAACCCTAACCCAATGAACACTGAGGCATTTGCCTTATGATTTGGCACCAGGCGCTAAAGACAACAATACCGCCAAGATGCTGTGCTTAATCTAGAGGTAGGCCTCAGCCTCCACTGGGGTTGCTATGGCAATCCAAAATGGCCTCCGTTGTGGATGCTATGGCAATCCAAAATGACGCCCCCCAAACCCAAGGCCAGGGAAAGGAGGAAGGAAAATGGGATTTCTCTTCCTCCATATTCTCTTCCCCCCTACATTGGTGGGTCTTGTTGTATTTACACACTGGTTCTTGTGTAACAATGCACATTTGTGTAATGTATGTGTATTTGAGTCAACCTCCAGAGACTGAGAGCAGGGAAATGCGAAAATATTGCATGCGCGCACACAGGCAGGAAACCCCCCCCCCCCAAAGTAGCATATACGCACCAACTCCCTAAAAGGTGACCCTAAGGTTGCCAATCTCCAGGTGGGGCCTGGAGTTCTCCCAGACTTATAACTAATCTCCGGACGAGAGCTCACTTCCCCTGGAGAAAATGGCTGCTTTGTCGTGGGGCTGACTCTACGGCCTCAGGCCCCTCCACAAGATCCACCCCCAAATCTCCAGGAATCTCCCAACCCAGAATTGGCATGTGGCAACCCTGCCCTAACCCGTCCTGGCAGAGACCAGAGATCAGCGTTTTCTGCTTCAAGCCAGTCTTATCTGGGAGTTCTGGAGTCACTCAAAGCTTTGCCACGGCCCACTAACAAATCCTTGCTGCTGCCATTAGCCGCTCTCTGCATTATGAGAACACAGGCAGTAAATCTTGGCCGACATTTGCTAGGATAAGCCAAGGCGAGCTTCATAGCCCGGCTGGAACAACGGGGAAAACAAAAGACAGTTCATCATTTACGGAGGAGGAGTCGAGGTTTTCATAAGTGCCGCAGGCTATTTCTCCCCCCCCCCCCGACCCATTTATTTCAGTTTTCTAAAAGGGTTCCCAACTTCCAGGGGCGGCTGGGGACCCCCTGGGATTACAAATGATTTCCAGGCAACAGAGCTCAGTTCACCTGGAGGAAATGGGCTCTTTGGACATGGGCTCTATGGCATTATGCCACACTGAAGTCCCCACCCCAACCCTGCCATACTCAGGCTCTGCCCCCCCGAATCTCCAGGAATTTCCCACCCAGAGTTGGCAACCCCAGTTTCTAACCAAACAATGTTAGCTAAAAACCAATTTAGAGTCCAGGTGCACCTTTAAGTCCAACAAAGGTTTATTCAAGGTATGAGCTTTCGTGAGAGGAGACGAATGGGAGAGCCTCAGTCTACTTCCCACAATTAGAAAAGATACCTTTACACAGGGCCTTTTTGTAGAAAAAGCCCAGCAGGAACTCATTAACATAATAGACCACACCCAACAGCAGAAACTCATTAGCATATTAGGCCACACCCCTGACAACACAGCTCATTAGCATACTAGGCTAGGCCCCATGTTACCAGAAATGTGGTCATCCAGCCACATCCATCTTTTAATAAGAACATAAGAACATAAGAGACGCCAATGTTGGATCAGGCCAAAGGCCCATCCAGTCCAACACTCTGTGTCACACAGTGGCCAGAAATACCAGTGCCATCAGGAGGTCCAGCAGTGGGGCCAGGACATTAGAAGCCCTCCCACTGTTGACCCCCCCCCAAGCACCAAGAAGACAGAGCATCACTTGCCCCAGAGCCCCTAGCTATACCTTGTGGCTAATAGCCACTGATGGACCTCTGCTCCATATGCTTATCTAATTCCCTTTTGAAGCCGTCCATGCTTGTAGCACCCACCACTTCCTGTGGCAGTGAATTCCATGTGTTAATCACTCTTTGGGTGAAGAAGTACTTCCTTTTATCCGTTCTAACCCGACCGCTCTGCAGTTTCATGGAGTGCCCACGAGTTCTTGTATTGTGAGAAAGGGAGAAAAGTACCTCTTTCTTTACCTGCTCTTTCCCATGCATAATCTTATAAACCTCGATCATGTCACCCCTCAGTCGTCTTTTCTCCAAGCTAAAGAGCCCTAAGCGCTTTAACCTTTCCTCATAGGGAAAGTGTTCCAACCCTTTTATCATTCGAGTTGCCCTTTTCTGCACTTTTTCCAAAGCTATAATATCCTTTTTAAGGTGTGGTGCCCAGAACTGCACACAGTATTCCAAATGAGGTCTCACCATTGATTTATATAGGGGCATTATTATATTGGCTGATCTGTTTTCAATACCCTTCCTAATAATCCCCAGCATAGCATTGGCCTTCTTTATTGCAGTCACACACTGTCTCGACATTTTCAGTGAGTTATCCACTACAACTCCAAGATCTCTCTCTTGCTCAGTCTCTGCCAGTTCAGACCCCATCAATGTGTATTTATATTTAGGATTTTTGGCTCCAATGTGCATCACCTTGCACTTGGCCACATTGAACCCCATTTGCCATGTTGACGCCCACTCGCCCATCCTTGACAGATCCCCTTGGAGTGCCTCACAATCCTCACTGGTTTTCACCACCCTGAACAACTTTGTATCATCCGCAAATTTAGCCACTTCACTGCTTACTCCCATCTCCAAATCATTAATGAACAAGTTAAAAAGCAGTGGACCAAGTACTGATCCCTGCGGTACCCCACTGCTTACCACCCTCCACTGAGAAAATTGCCCACCTACACTCACTCTCTGTTTTCTATGAACTAGCCAGTTTTTGATCCATAAAAGGACTTGTCCTTCTATCCCATGATTTTTGAGCTTACTTAGGAGCCTTTGATGAGGAACTTTATCAAAAGCTTTCTGGAAGTCAAGGTAAATAATATCTATTGGATCCCCCTTGTCCACATGTTTGTTCACCCCCTCAAAGAACACTAACAGGTTAGTGAGACAAGATCTTCCCTTACAGAAACCGTGCTGAGTCTGCCTCAATAGGTTTTGTTCATCTATGTGCCTACTAATTCTTTCCTTAATAATGGTTTCCACCAATTTACCCGGTATCGACGTCAGACTGACTGGCCTGTAATTTCCCGGATCTCCTCTGGAACCCTTTTTAAAGATGGGAGTGACATTAGCTACCTTCCAATCCTCAGGAATGGAGGCAGATTTTAAGGAAAGATTACATATCTTTGTCAGGAGATCTACAAGTTCACATTTGAGTTCTTTCAGAACTCTCGGATGTATGCCATCTGGGCCTGGTGATTTTTCAGTTTTTAAGTTGTCTATCAGTTTTAGGACCTCCTCTCTCATCACCTCAATCTGACTCAGGTCTTCCAACACCCCTCCTGAAATCAGTGGTTCTGGAGTGGGCAAGCACTTCTCATCTTCCACAGTGAAGACGGAGGCAAAAAATGCATTTAGCTTCTCAGCCATTTCCCTATCATCCTTCAATACTCCTTTTACCCCTTGGTCGTCCAAGGGCCCCACTGCCTCCCTGGCTGGTTTCCTGTTTCTAATGTATTTGAAGAAAGTTTTATTGTTGGTTTTTACGTTTTTTGCTATATGCTCCTCATATTCCCTTTTTGCCTGCCTGACCTCAGACTTGCATTTTATTTGCCATAGCCTGTGTTCCGTTTTATCAGCCTCACTGTGACTAGCTTTCCACTGCTTAAAGGAATTCTTTTTACTTTTTACAGCCTCCATTACTCTGTTTGTTAACCATGCAGGCTTTTTCCTATACCTGTTTGTGCCTTTCCTAACCTGCGGAATATATATTTTTTGAGCTTCTAGGATCGTAGTTTTAAATAGATCCCAAGCTTCCCCAATTGTTTTGACCCTTTCTACTTTTCCTTTCAGTTTCCTCCCCACGTGTCCCCTCATATCAGAGAAATTACCCCTTTTAAAGTTAAAAATGGTTGTGTGAGTCTTTTTGGCCAATTCTCTATTTGTACAAATGATGAACTCAACAACATTATGATCACTGTTTCCAAGCGGTGCAATCACTTTTACATCTCTCACCAGGTCTTGAGTGTTACTTAGGACCAAATCAAGGATCGCCTCTCCCCTGGTAGGTTCCGTGACCATCTGCTCCATAGCACAGTCATTTAGAGTGTCTAGAAACTCAATCTCTTTTTCCCGACTAGAACACATATTGACCCAATCAATGTGTGGGTAGTTAAAATCACCTATTATTACACAGTGTTTTTGTCTAGTTGCTATCTTTAAGGCATTCATCATTTTATAATCCTCCTCTATCTTTTGATCTGGTGGGCGATAACAAACTCCCAGTGTTAAGTTTCCTTTTGGCCCCCCTATTTCAACCCATAGAACTTCCAGAAGCGAATCCAATTCATTTAGCCTCTCAATCTTTCTAGACTTTATACCCTCTCTGACATACAGAGCTACCCCACCTCCAACCCTTCCCCCCCTATCCTTCCGATATAATATATAACCGGGAATCACTGTGTCCCACTGATTTTCCTCATCCCACCAAGTTTCAGAAATACCCACAATGTCTATTTTTCCCTCCGACACCATCTTTTGCTTCTTATTCTGTTTACCTTGTTCGTTGTCAAAACCCAGGGCCTTTTTTTGTAGCAGGGACTCCTTTGCATGTTAGACCACACCCCAAATGTAGCCAATCCTAATGAGTTTCTGCTGTTGGGTGTGGCCTATTATGCTAATGAGTTCCTGCTGGGCGTGGCCAACTTGGGAGCCAGCCGGAACTCCGTTCCTGTGCGTTCCTGCCCAAAAATAGCCCTGCCTTTACATATTTATCACCTATTTTGAAATATTTATTGTTTTACTGTTCTATCCCCCCTTAATTAAATCAAAACAACTGTTGGCCTTATAACCTCAACTTGTGGTTTAGTTTTGTTCTTGCATATCTTAAAACATCTTCATCATGTTACGTGTTAATTTGTTGTTTAGCCTCTGTCTATAAGTTTCAACACTTACCTTCTCTTCCAACGTATTTGAAGAAGGGTGCCTTGCACACGGAAGCTCATACCTTGAATACACCTTTGTTGGTGTTAAAGGTGCCACGGGACTCTGCTTCAGGTGGGCTGCTTCAGACCAGCACGGCAGCCCACCTGGGACCAGCTAAAAACCAATAAGACTCATCTCTGGATAATGTGGAGGGGGGAGGCAAAGAGTACCACTGAGACTATGCAGAGTGTTTTGTTTTTTGCTGCTGAGCTACAACCACTTTGGGGGACACACAAAATATATATATTTATTTATTTATATTTATTTATCAAATTTATACCCCGCCCTCCCCTGTAGGGCTCAGGGCGGTTCACAAGGCAAGATAAACTTGCTACAATAAAACAACAATATACCCATAATTTAAAAACATAATATACAATTTAAAAGAAACCCAGTCCTAAATCACATAAAGTGCTCAGTGATAGTCAGAACTCTAAACCCAAGATGACGGGACAGTTCCAAAGACAGTTCTTAACAGGCAGTCTATAGCATCGCTGTTCGGATGTTCAAATAGTCCTTCTCAGGGGCTCTTCTCAGGGCCTCTTCCAGCCCCCCCCCCCAAGATGGTAACGTAATGGGGGGGGCGGCCCTTACTCGAAAGCCTGGTGGAAGAGCTCCGTCTTGCAGGCCCTGTGGAACTGCATCAGATCCCGCAGGGCCCGGATCTCCCCCGGGAGCTCATTCCACCAGGTAGGGGCCGCCACCGAAAAGGCCCTGGCCCTTGTGGCGGCCAATTTTACATCCCTGGGGCCCGGAATAGTTAGCAAATTTTGGGCCCCAGACCGTAGTGCTCTTGGGGGAACATACGGGCAACAACAACAACAAAAACACCCGAATTCAGCACCTAGCATCCCAGTTGTACACGTTTGTAGTCCCAGGTTACCCCCAAATGCCTCACCTGGAAATCTGTCAGCGAGATGGCCTGGGAGGAGAGAAAACAGGCAAGGCTTCTGGGGAAAGCCACAAACCTTAATCGCCAGATAAAACCTCAGCCCTGCCACACGCTGTAAGCACATGGCCCCTAGAATGATCCATTTATCTCCTCACAGCATGGAAAAAAGCTCGGGCCGGCCTTCCCATCGCTGTGTTTCCAAAGGACAAGTTCTCTCAGTCTTTGGCTCCCCGGCTGGGTCCTTGCCTTCTTTCTCCTCTTACACCAAAGGATGTTCCCAAAACTGGACGGGCTCCAGAGGAGAGAGAGAAACGAGATTATGTTTCCCCTGACAAGAAAGATTACGGGGAAGTAAGACAGAGCACAGAAAATTACATACGCTGCAGTACCGCAGCATGCACTTCCTTAAGAATTTCTGCTGGGTTTGCTTTTTAAAGATAAAAGGCAAGGCTCTAGTCCCTACAGCGATGGAAACATTTGCCTCATCTTTGACTGTGGAACTCAAGGGAGCGTGCCCAGGGTTTTACCGGAGGTCTCACTTCCAGGCACAGACTAGACTCACACCTTCTTCGCATCTGTGTCGTGCACTATTTGCCAGTTTGGTGTAGTGGTTAAGTGCGCAGACTGTAATCTGGGAGAACCGGGTTTGATTCCCCACTCCTCCACTTGCACCTGCTGATGTGACCTTGGGCAAGCCGTAGTTCTGATAAGAGCTGTCCTTGAAAAAGAGCAGTTTCTGTCAGAGCTCTCTCAGCCCCACCTACCTCACAGGGTGTCTGTTGTGGGGAGGGGGAGGGAAAGGAGTTTGTAAGCCGCTCTGAGACACCTTTAGGTAGTGAAGGGCGGGGTATAAATCCAATCTCTTCTTCTTTTACCTCACAGGGTGTCTGTTGTGGGGAGGGGAAGGGAAAGGAGTTTGTAAGCCGCTCTGAGACACCTTTGGGTAGTGAAGGGCGGGGTATAAATCCAATCTCCTCTCCTCCTCCTCCACAAGCCTTCCGACACTCACCAGGATGTACCAATTATATTTATCATTCATATTTTATCTATCATTCATATAGCACATTGTGTTCAGAGCCCTCCGCAGGACTATAAAACATTTATATCCCATACTCTGCGAGAATAGATATTAAGGCAGCATCCACAGTAATTCTCCCAGACAGGGCAGCCCAGTATATTTCTGAACTCTGTGTGGAAAAATTAGAAGCTGAGAGGGGAAAGTGACTTGACCAAGGCCACACTGTAGGTTTGTGGCAGAGGTGAACCGGTGACGACTCAGGACCCACCTCTCCTGTTATGCCCCCGCCCCGCAGTGCTTGTGTTCCGCTTCATGGTGGTGCCTGGCCCTCAGATAGCTCGTTTAACTTAGACCAGGACAAAGGCCTTTTTGGTCGTGGCCCCACCCTGATGAAACCCTCAGTCTGAAGAGACTTGTGCCCTGTGAGACCTGTCTGCAGGGCCTGCGAGGCGGAATTATTCCTCCAGGCATTCCACTGAGGCAATCGTACTGGGCCTGCTATCAGCGGCTCTCATTATTGTGCTGGAGTTAGGGTTGCCAGGTGGCACTTACCTTGCTGGCGGGGGACTCCCGTGCGGATCCCGGCGTGTGCACGTCACAGGGAAGTGATGTCATGACGCCGGGCCCGCTGGGGGCGGGGCCACGACCATACAAGGGAAAACCATAGAGTTTTCCCTTGTATGGCCGTGGACCCGCCCCCAGCGGGCCCGGCATCATAACGTCACTTCCCTGTGACGTGCACGCTGGGGCGGGGTTCCCCCCGGGGCCCGATTCCTTGGCGTCAGGGAACGGGCCTCTGGGGCGGGGGGGATTCCGCCCCCCGGGGGGACTTGGCAGCCCTAGCTGGAGTGCCAGTGTATTAAATTATTTTATACGATATTTGTAGTATATACTATTTGCATCTTTATCTGCATTTTGTATTTATGTTCTTAACCGCCCCGAGCCCCAATTGCCAGGGAAGAAGTGGGATAAAGACTGAATTAAATAGAATCACAGAAACATAGAGTTGGGAGGGCCACCTAGTCCAACCCTCTGCACAAGGCAGGAAATTCACAAAGAACCTCCGGGATCCCTGGCCAAACTGGCGCGGGATTCCTTCCTGACCCCAAAGGGGCAATCGGCATTTCCCTGGGCGTGTGAGAAAGGGCCACGAGAACTAAGCACTGAGGCAACCCTTCCTGCCCTCCCTTCTCGTGATCGGCCTCAGTTCACAGAATCAGCAGTGCTGTCAGATGGCCATCGAGCCTCTGCTTCAAAACCTCCAAAGGAGATCCCACCACCTGCTCCTAGCAAGGTATACTGTATCTGAGTAATAAAATGAAATAAATAAGTTATACCCTGAAAATAGGGTTGCCAGGCAACCAGCAAGAGGGGGGCTTACTGGGAGCAGCAGGGAGGCCCATCCGAAGCACAGTGCCCACATGACCTGAAAAGTGACATCGTCATATCCGGGACATCAAGGCGACACTCTGGTATTTGGGCAAAGACTCTGTGGTAAATTTGGCTTCTACCATAGAGTTTTTGCCCAAATACCAGAGTGCTGGCCCGATGGCCTGGATGCGATGATGTCACTTCTGGGTCGCACAGGCAGTGACACAGGCATGTCGCTGCACATCAGATGGATCTCCCCCTTTTGGGGGGTAAGCTCCCCACCACCACCGGCCAGCTGATTTGTGGTGGGGAGGTGGGCCAGGCAGCAGGGGACCCCTACGTCCCCCAGAGCCAGTTTGGTGTAGTGGTTAAGTGCATGGACTCTAATCTGGGAGAACCGGGTTTGATTCCCCACTCCTCCACTCGCAGCTGCTGGATGACCTTGGGCAAGCCGTAGTTCTGTCAGAGCTGTCCTTGAAAAAGAGCAGTTTCTGTCAGAGCTCTCTCAGCCCCACCTACCTCACAGGGGTGTCTGCTGTGGGGAGGGGAAGGGAAAGGAGTTTGTAAGCCGCTCTGAGACTCCGAGTGAAGGGTGGGGTATAAATCCAATCTCTTCCTCTTCTTCTTCAGGAGTTCTGGCAACCCTACTTGATACCCTTGTTGGCCTCTAAGGCGCTACTGGATTTGAATCTTGCTGTTCTGTTGCAGATCAACATGGCTACACTCTGAAACTAGTCCAACACTCTAACCCAGGAGTGTCAAACATAAGGCCCGGGGGCCGGAACTGTCCCATCCAGGGCTCTCACCCGGCCCTCAAGGAACTGCTATGTATGGAAATGTAAGCTACTCCCCCTTTCATGGTACCCCTTGGAAAAAACCTAGTCTTGCATATGATTAAATACATTTATTCAGGCTTCTGTGGGTTCCCCAGTAAATCAATTGCTCTCACTGCTAGGAATCGATCGATCCGTTTGCATTTTGAGTAAAAAAAATAATATTATTTATTGGGTTTGCCGGTGTCCTCTATAAAGTTTATATCTCTGGTACCTGGGCGTTACAATTTGATGGCACATACAGCCCAGCCTGACGAAGAGACATTATGTCAGATCCGGCCCTTGTGAGAAATGAGTTTGACGCCTCTGGCTCAACATAAGAACATAAGAGAAGCCAATGTTGGATCAGGCCAATGGCCCATCCAGTCCAACACTCTGCGTCACACAGTGGCCAAAAATGCCAGGTGCCATCAGGAGATCCAGCAGTGGGGCCAGGACACCAGAAGCCCTCCCACTGTTGCCCCCCCCCCCCCCACCAAAAATACAGAGCATCCCTTCCCCCACCCTGAGAGTTCCTGTCTATACCTTGTGGCTAATAGCCACTGATGGACCTCTGCTCCAGATGTTTATCTAATTCCCTCTTGAAGCTGTCCAGGCAGGGCCTGCAAGATGGAGCCCCCCCCCCCGGGTTGCAGTCTCCCACCTGCTGATAACCGGCCATACCTAGTTACATCAATGGGCTAGATTCTCCCTACGGCAAGCATGACTGCTGATTTTATATGTCTAAATGTGTTTTAAATTTTATTTATTAAAATGTTGTAACCCACCCTGAGCCCGTTTACGGGATGGGCAGGATACAAATGCGAAAAATAAATAAATAAAGAAAGAAATGCGGGTAGCTCTAACCATTACACCACTCTTCCCCTGGCAAGGGGCGCTGTATCCGAGACCCACAGAGCCGTGGCCTTTTTAAAAATCAGAAGCACAACGCACTCGGCTTTGTGTCCTGACTGGATTTTTTATTTTTATTTTGCGGCTGATCTCATTCGCGCTAAACCAACACACGGCCGTGCCAAACGCTTACAGGGAACACAGGCGACTTGCGACAAAAATATTTCCTCTGTCCTGTACTTCCCACAAAGCCTTTCTCCTCGTCTTGCACCTCCCATGGAGTTTTATCTCCCTCCAGTGCTTCAGGAGGTTAGTAGGTTGATTAGCTCCCTAGTCAAGTTCTCTCTGAACGGCTGCCCCTCTCTCTACCGGGTCAGTGCTAATCCCACACGGTCGCACGCAGCCGCAAATCCTAGGCCCGTCCTCCCTAATCTTCTTTGGCCCGGTGAAGAGAAACAGAATCTGAGCATCTGCCTTTCATCCAGTTAATCGTATATTGGGGAGGAGAGCCGAAACCTTTGTACTCCAAAGAGGGAGGGAACCAGCTGGGTAATATCCACCAAATACATTTCTGAGAATTTGCCATGGGTAAAAAAAACCCCAACAATTATGAGATGCTCAAGAATCAGATTAAAGAGAGACAGTTTGGTGTAGTGGTCAGGAGCGTGGACTCTAATCCGGGAGAACCGGGTTGGATTCCCGACTCCTACGCGTGCAGCTGCTGGGGTGACCTTGGGTCAGTCACAAGTTCTCTCGGAGTTGTTCTCTCAGAGCTCTTTCAGTCCCACCTCCCTCACAGGGTGTCTGTTGTGGGGAGGGGAAGGGGAAGGAGTTTGTAAGCCACTCTGAGACTCCTTCAGGTAGTGAAGGGCAGGGTATAAATCCAGCCTCCTCCTCCTCCTCCTCTTCTAAAGTAGCAGTTAGAGAACTCAGCAATTCTCTCTGTAAATCTATTTTATTTTATTTTTTTAAATGGAGAGCTCTTTCAGTGTTCAGCATGCTTGGGAGCCAGTTTGGTGTAGGGGTTAAGTGCGCCGAATCTAATCTGGGAGAACCGGGTTTGATTCCCCCACTCCTCCACTTGCACCTGGCTGGATGACCTTGGGCAAGCCGTAGTTCTGATAAGAGCTGTTCTTAAGAGCGTTTGCTGCCAGAGCTCTCTCAGCCCCACCTGCCTCCCAGGGTGTCTGTTGTGGGGAGGGGGAGGGAAAAGGAGTTTGTAAACCGCTCTGAGACACCTTTGGGTAGTGAAGGGAGGGGTAGAAATCCAATCTCTTCTTCTTCTTCTTTTACCTCACAGGGTGTCTGTTGTGGGGAGGGGAAGGGAAAGGAGTTTGTAAGCCGCTCTGAGACACCTTTGGGTAGTGAAGGGAGGGGTAGAAATCCAATCTCTTCTTCTTCTTCTTTTACCTCACAGGGTGTCTGTTGTGGGGAGGGGACGGGAAAGGAGTTTGTAAGCCGCTCTGAGACACCTTTGGGTAGTGAAGAGCGGGGTATAAATCCAATCTCCTCTTCTTAACTAGGGTCGCCTGCTCCTGGTTGGAAAATATGTGAGGATTTAGGGGTGGAGCCTGGGGAGGGCAAAGTTTTGGGAGGGGAGGAGCCACAGCAGAGATGCGATGCCATGGAGTCCAACCTCTGGAGCAGCCATTTTCTCCGTGGGAACTGACCTCCAGAGCCTAGTAATACCAGGAGAACCCCACCTGGAGGTTAAGGAAAAATATATGACTGTGCGTGCGTTCAGACAGGCCGTTCAATCCGCTTTCGGCACGCTCCAGTAATGGATTTTATATCCACATTCACACACCCGACATCTGCGCACCGTCCCCAGCTGTCGCTTTCCAGCTGAACCCCCCTTTAAAACGGAGTATTTTGTTACCGGGTCCCGAAGTGGTGTTTTCCTGATTCTCCGGTTCTAGCCATACTTTTCTGACGTCTGATCGCTCCTGCGGTGTCGAGCCACTTCCGGTTTAAACCCCCTCCCCGCTCGAAAGCTGCCTGAGGCTTCCACTTTTCGCCCGCCATTTTTTTTAGCATTGGTGGTGCGCGCATAGGCGGAGCTCCGCCGCCACGTTTAGAAAACCAACATTTAAACAGTCACTTGTTTTAGCGTTTAGGTGAGTTTGGGATCTCACGGAGGCCATTTTCGGGTCAAACGTTTAAAGGGAAGTCTTTTGTTCGAGGAACTGGATTGATTCACCCTGGTGGTTCTGCACATGCGCCATGATAGTCTCCCCCCCTTCAACAGAGGGGCGCCTCTGCGCATGCGCAAACTGAGGAAAAAGGGAGCGGTGGCGCAGGCAATACAACGCCTGCGGTTAACATCTGTAGCGAACAGCCATAAGGCTGTTCAAATCCCCACCGCGGCCGGGTTGAGCCCCCGTCCCCCGTCCCAGCTCCCGCCAACCCAGCGGCTCTATTAATAACAAGAGAAATGGGTACCTGCCCTAGGTGGCAGGGGGCACCCTCCTCCTCCTGGCTCGTTGCTGGGAGGGGGGTCGGCAACGACAGAGAGAAGAAGAGAGAAGGCGGCGGCGGCGAGTGAGGAAAAATGGCGGCAGCAGAGAGTGATCCAGGACGGCAGCGGCTGCTCGAGCGAGGGTGGAGTCGGAGGGCGGAGTCGGAGCCAGAGTGACGCCAGAGCCAGAGCGACACAGCGACGTAGGACGCAGCCATGGCAGGAGCCGTTGGGACATTGCCGGAAGCTGCGTCCGAGAAACTGCGGTGCTCCGGAGAAGCGCGAAATACGAAAAACAACGAGACTGCTTGAAGTCTGGTCGCTAGCCGTCCGGATCATTGAAAGAAGATCAACGAACCCGCCGGAGAAAGAAAGAAGGATCGTGCCGAAAAAGAGGGTGCTGGTAGGATATCCCTCCCCCTGAAGTGAACTGTGGCCCTAGGTAGGAACTAACTACAAATATGTAGTACCCTGTAAACCGCTCTGAGACCCATTAGGGGTTATGAGTGGTATATAAGTCTCATGTAAAAAAAATAAAAATAAAACCCACTGACACACGCTCCTGCCTGTCAGTAGTGTAGACGCTGGGGAGGGACATGAGTGCGCGGTGAGGCGGGATAAGGGAGGTAAGTGTGATCGCGATTATCCAGATCAAATATAATCCGGTTAGAACTGGAGCAGTTAAACCCGCTCTCAGCATGCCGTCTGACCACATCCACTGTGTATAATAGATGTTTGCTTAAGGTAGATCTATTTTATGCCTCTTCTTTTTGTTTTCGTAATTTTTCTATACTACCATATAAATATTGGCATCAAGTATTACCAAACATAGGTTCACCAAAACAAGACATCGAAGTGCAGGTTTACACTACGTTCAAACATTCAAACAGCACCTAGCCAGTTTCACAATCACTAGTCCCACCCTAGTAATTTACCCCTATCGAACACAATCTTTTTCAAGGACCGTGATGTACATACAGGACAGAAGGCGCAATAAATTCTCTTTGTGAATATAAAGCTCCTAAAATAGCAGCATTTTTCTAGGGTCCCATCGGAACCCTAGAAAAAGGCTGCTATTTTAAGAGCTTTATACTCACAAAGAGAATTTAAATGTACTGGTTTTTGGGCCACTGTGTGACACAGAGTGTTGGACTGGATGGGCCATTGGCCTGATCCAACATGGCTTCTCTTATGTACACTCTTCCATCCCCATGTGTGCACCGCTGCCTCCCAGAGAATTTGGGCTCGGTGCAGCTACTAGAGCTAATGAAAAGGTGCTGGGAAGGTCTGGTCTTTCTCCTGGTTAGACTCACACTCCTTCCAAAGCCCACCTTGTTTGCTCGTAGAATGTGAGAGAGAAGTTTATCCACCACCAGCAAAGGTTACTGGCTTTCTCTGCATGAGTCACTGTTCTAAACGTGCCCCAAATGACACGATGCAAGCTCAGAGGAACGAATCCGTCAGAGATGCAACAGTCCGCTTCTTCCAAGGGCAGATAATCACCCACCTGCAACTGGACCCAGAGCAGCAACTCATGCAGGGATGTGGCAGGCAGCCACTTGGGCATGCAAGCAAATGGAGCTTATGGGAACCTTTACATTTCTGACCGCACATTAGTGGCTCTCTCAAAGGAAATGAGTGTGCCTCGGTGCACTGTTGGGATTGCGGCCCCAGGCAAACACTCCTAACCAGATCAATTCAGAGGTCTTCCCCAAAACACTAATATTGGTGCAGGTAAGAGACTCTGCCAATGAAAACAACAACAAACGCAGTAACCGTAAAGATCTTATCTGGGCAGCAAAAAGCAGTGGTTCACTCTCCAACGGACAGCAGCATCGGCCTGTTCTTTCGTCACGCTATCTTGGTCCGGGTCTAACCGGACTTTCTGCATACCTGAGAGCCCAGGGCTTATGCGCTCCCATGAAACCGAGCTTGAAAAGAATGAAAACAAACAAAGCTGCATTCCCCCCATGGGAAGAGCCAAAACACTTGTCATAATCCACGTTTTCCATAGCTGTTGCGAGAACAACGGCTATACGTTTTTATCCCTCCCTTTCTCCGAAAAGACGGGGATGATTCTCTGCTCCTCCATTTTAACCTTGGGAGGACAGGCCTTTTCATACTTAAAGCCAGGGCTATTTTTGGGCAGGAACGCACAGGAACGGAGTTCCGGCTGGCTCTCAAGTTGGCCACGCCCAGCAGGAACTCATTAGCATAATAGGCCACACCCAACAGCAGGAACTCATTAGGATTGGCTACATTAGGGGTGTGTGGCCTAACATGCAAAGGAGCTCCTGCTACAAAAAAGGCCCTGGGTTTTGACAACAAACAAGGTAAACAGAATAACAAGCAAAAGGTGGGTGTGGCTGGATAACCACACCTGGTAACATGGGGCTGCGGCCTAATGTGCTAATGAGCTGTGCTGTCAGGGGTGTGGCCTAATATGCTAATGAGTCTCTGCTGTTGGATGTGGCCTATTATGCTAATGAGTTCCTGCTGGGCTTTTTCTACAAAAAGAGCCCGCTTAAAGCCATTTCTCACCTGCACCAATGAATCACAGAATCATAGAGTTGGAAGGGCACAGACAACCCCCTTGCTCAATGCAGGATCAGCGAGTATAATGGAGAATCGACCCGTGGATACCTGGGGCTCTGGGGGGGGGCTGCTTTCTGTGGTAGAGGCACCAAATTTTCAGCCTTACTGGTGGTTCCTCTCCTGGAAAAAACAACAACCCAAGTTTCAAAAAGATTGGACCAGGGAGTCCGACCCTATGAGGCCCAAAAGAAGGTGCCTCTGCTCTCCATCATTCCCAGTTGAGGGGGGAACCATCGAAAGGAATGCTTTTAAAAACGCAGGGCTCTACTGGTGGCAGGAGCTCCTTTGCATATTAGGCCACACACCCCCTAGTGTAGCCAATCCTCCAAGAGCTTACAGTAGCCCCAGTAAGAAGAGCTCTGTAAGCTCTTGGAGGATTGGCTACACTAGGGGGGGGGTGGCCTAATATGCAACAGAACCCCCTTCCGGTTTGTCAGCCTCGCCTGGCAACACTAGTGACATCACAAAAGCGATGCCTCGTCCTGGCTCCTGGCTCCACCCCCAAAGTCTCCTGGCTCCACCCCCAAAGTCTCCTGGCTCCACCCCCAAAGTCTCCTGGCTCCACCCCCAAAGTCTCCTGGCTCCACCCCCAAAGTCTCCTGGCTCCACCCCCAAAGTCTCCTGGCTCCACCCCCAAAGTCTCCTGGCTCCACCCCCAAAGTCTCCTGGCTCCACCCCCAAAGTCTCCTGGCTCCACCCCCAAAGTCTCCTGGCTCCACCCCCAAAGTCTCCTGGCTCCACCCCCAAAGTCCCCAGATATTTCCTGAGTCAGACCCGACAACCCCAGGGGAGATGGGGGGGGGTAGAGTTGCAAGATCCATGTCTGGAAACTCCTGGAGATTTGAGGATGGAGCCTGGAGAAAAACAGGGACCTCAGTGGGGTACAAGGCCACAGAATCCACCCTCCAAAGCATCCATTTTCTCCAGGGGAACTGATCTCTGTAGTATGGAGGTGAGCTGTGATTCTGGGGGATCCCCAGGTCCCACCTGGAGGGTGGCATCCCTAGCCTAGAAGGAGAAATGCCATTAATTTCTCGTTAAGAACCATTGCATACGGCTGCTTTCTGTTTTTACAGACCGAACAGATCGTCTCCTGTAGCGTTTTCCTGTCTCTGCCATCCGAATCTATGATCACAGGCTCCAAAAATCCTTATTCCCCCCCAATGCGATTTTGTCCGTTCTCGGCCTTAATGGCACGCCCTCATCCAGACACAGCTGTTCCATCTCATTCTGGCATCTGGCCCAACGTAAACACTACTCTGCTTTTATGTCACACAGAGAACACTGGCTGTCCCTAATAAAGAGGTTTTATTGTCCTTAAAAATGATAGTTTTTCCATAGCGATCCGGTCACCTCATCCGTCTTGTCTCCTGCAGTCACCGTAAAGCACTTGCCTTGCGCGGAAGAAGTCGGGGCGGAAAGGAGGAGAAGAGAAAGGCCTTCTGCGTACGCTCAGAGGCAATGCGACCCCTCCAAGCCAGGAGAAATAGAAGCAAGCGCAGCCTTTACCGCATGCCGTTCCTACAGCCAATAGGGCGTGATGTCCAGAATAATACGTTTGGACTAGGAAAAAAGGTAAAGGTTCCCTTGCTCAAAAGCCAGTTGAATCCGACTCTAGGGTTGCGGTGCTCATCTTCGTTTCAAAGCCGAAGAGCCAGCGCTGTCCGAAGACGTTTCCATGGTCATGTGGCCGGCATGACTAAACACCAAGGCGCATGGAACGCTGTTACCTTCCCACTGAAGTGGTACCTATTTATCTACTTGCAATTTCTTGCTTTCGAACTGCTAGGTTGGCAGGAGCTGGAACTAGAGACGGGAGCTCACTCCGTCATGCAGCACCTGGGTCTCGAACTGCTGAACTACTGACCTTCCACAGCCTGCAGTTCAGTGTCTTAACCTCTTGAGCCACCACAGCTCCCGCAGAATAGGAAAACTTGGTTTCAAATCTCCTCTTGGTCCATTCGACCCACTGGCAGTGTTCCCTCTAAGCTGAGTTAGTGTGAGCTAGCTCACAGTTTTTTAGCCTCTGGCTCACACATTTTTGTCTTCGCTCAGGAAGGAGGGCTCCAGAGCAAACGAATCTATGCAGGAGCCAAACCGCTTGCTCACAATTTTAATGCCAGGAGCTCACAAAGGAGAGTTTTTGCTCACAAGACTCCACAGCTTAGAGGGAACATTGCTCACTGGATGTACCAGAAACTCTTTGGATACCCAAACTCAAAGGGCTGACGCAAGGGTCAATGGGGCACACACCGATCAGAGCGCCTCAGAAGAAAACGAAACAGACCGATCACCCGACAGCGGGGAAAATGAATCCTTCCAGATTTGGCTTTCCCTGTGTTCATTACTAGAGCTGTTCCCTTCACTTGCAGGTATTTTTGTTCCAAAACCCAAGAGTGGCAGTGAAAAGTACCATCAATTTACAGCTGACTTAGAATCATACAATTACAGAGTTGGAAGGGGCTGTACAGGCCATCTAAGTCCAGACCCCTGCCCAAGGCAGGATCAGCCTAGAGCTGTGGTGTCAAACATTTTATTTATTTATTTATTATTAAATTTATATCCCGCCCTCCCCCGTAGGGTTCAGGGCGGCTCAAAACATGCGGCCCGGGGGCCAGATGAGCCCCCCCGGAGGGCTTCCATCAGGCTCGCAGTGGAACCGGCCATCTCCTGCTTCCAGTTCTGCTGCATCATAGCTTGCTGTCAGGAGGCGAGGCCAGGGTCCGCCCCTTTGAGCGACCCCCGGGAAGAGAAGAAGGCAGGTGGATGGGCCAACGCAAGCCGGCGAATGACAGAGGAGCCAGCCGTGGCCAGTTGCAAGAAGGACGAAGGAGACCCAGAGACGTCCCCACCACCCCGAGGTCTCCCAGCAGCCCAAGGAGGGAAAACGGGCCGAGCACAATTATGGCCTCTACGCAGAGGAGACCGGGGAGGAGAGGGCTGGAAGGATGGGTGGGGCCGTGTGGGAGGCCCACTGGCTTGCCCGCTATAGGGCAGAGTGGGGCTTAGTAGGGAATAAAGAGGAGGGCGCGGAATATGACCGGGGATGATACATCAAGGATGATGGTGCGAGAGGGGAACAAGCTATGAAGAGGAAAGAGGCGGAGGCTCTCGAGGTGGCCGGGGAGGTAAAGAGAGAAAGACCGACGTCCCGGTTGCCGAAGGGCCGACGCCCAGCCTCGACTTAACATTTCCCCCAAACCTCATCCTTGAAGGGGTTCGCTCCGTGAAGTAACGGGGTAGCAACCCGCTAGTCTGAGGGAGTGTCTCGCCCAACCTCGCCTTTCCCAGCTGAAAAGACGCGCTCTACCCTCAACCCTTGGGAACGGAGTCTGGAGACTCTGACACTTGCTTCGCCAGACTCCCTTAATCACTCGGCCATTTCGTGTTTCAACCTGGGTCCTCGACTCAGAACTCTGCGCGTGAGATTTCTGCGGTGAATGTCGATGAATCGAAAGTAGGCTTGCAGCTTAGAGCTGATGTTTTGCGCATGTTTTTATTTTAAGTAAAAAAACCCACCCTTTGTGTTCGTGTCCGTTATGAAGTTTATATCTCCGCTCCCTGGCATAACATTTTATGACACACACGTGGCCCTGCCCAAAAAGGTGTCATTTATGTCAGATCCGGCCCTCATAACAAACGAGTTTGACACCCCTGGCCTAGAATATTGCTGACAAGTGTTTGTCCAGCCTCTGCTTAAAGACTGCCAGTACTGTGGGGGAGCTCACCGCCTCCCCAGGCAACTGATTCCACTGCTGCACAACTCTGACTGTACAAAAGTTTTTCCCAGGGCTCTTTTTGTAGAAAAAGCCCAGCAGGAAATCATTAGCATAATAGGCCACACCCAACAGCAGGAACTCATTAGCCTATTAGGCCACACCCCTGACAGCATAGCTCACTACCACATTAGGCCGCACCCCCATGTTACCAGAAGCGTGGTCATCCAGCCACACCCACCTTTTGCTTGTTATTCTGTTTACCTTGTTTGTTGTCAAAACCCAGGGCCTTTTTTTGTAGCAGGAACTCCTTTGCATGTTAGGCCACACACCCCTAATGTAGCCAATCCTAATGAGTTTTTGCTGTTGGGTGTGGCCTATTATGCTAATGAGTTCCTGCTGGGCGTGGCCAACTCGGGAGCCAGCCGGAACTCCGTTCCTGTGCATTCCTGCCCAAAAATAGCCCTGGTTTTTCCGAAGATCCAGTTGGTACCTTCCCACCCTTAATGTCAACCCATCGCTGCGAGTCCTCTCCTCTGCTGCCCACAGGAACAGCTCCCTGCCCTCCTCCTCTAAACGACAGCCCTTCAAAGACTTCAAGAGAGCAGTCATGTCCCCCCCCCCAACTTCCTCTTTTCCAGACTGAACATTCCCAAGTCCCTCGGCCTTTCCTCACAGGCCTTGGACTAGGGTTACGGTGACCCTGTAGGGTTTTCAAAGCAAGAGACATTCAGAGGTGCTTTGCCGTTGCCTGCCTCGGCGTCACGACCCGGGTATTCCTTGATGGCCTCACATCCAAATACGGATCTGGGCCAGGCCTGCTTAGCTTCTGAGATCTGATGAAATCAAGCTAGCCTGCGCCACCCAAGGTCAGGACTAGCCACAGATCTCCCACTCCCCAATCCTTCCTTGACTTTGTGATAGAATTGCCAACTCCGGCTTGGGAAATACCATGATATTTGGCCTGCGGAGCCTGAGGAGGTGTTTAGGGAGGGGAGGGACCTCAGCAGGGTATGAAAAAGTCTGGTAATGAAAAAATATACAGATGTGTGCCAGACGCCCACAGAACACAATAACAAAAGAGACTAGATTAAAGCCATAACGTCATTTAGTGTCTGGTAATAAAAAAACAACAACCACTTATTCCTTCATAGAAAAAATACAAAGGTCAATAAAACTTCACACAGCAGTCTGCTCCGGACTATTTCAACCTATATTCCTCTAACAGTCTTGTATCCTTATCCAAATCCCCCAAAGCCGTCGGCTCCAAATTCATTCAATCTGTCTCTCTCCTTTCTGTCAGCACTTTTTCCGGATATCTACGTGTTTCAGACCTCTGGTCTTTCCTCAGGAACAAATCCTATACAGGACTCTTACATTCGGTTTTACATTCAAGTTGACACTTTCATAGATTTACTTTTCCATTAATCTATTTGGGCAAGGTCTCCTCACTTATTTCCAAGCAGGCTGATGCTGCCGCCAAAGTAAAATAGACCCACACTATGCCACAAATGCCATAGACTCCACACCCCCAAGCAGCTATTTTCTCCAAGAGAACTGATCTCTCTAGGCTGGAGTTCAGTTGGCATTCTGAGAGATTCTGGCCCTACCTGGAGGTTGGTGACCCCACTCCAAGAGCTATCGCCAACCACGCAGTTTGGCTCGGAGGCCTTCCCAGCATTCATCAACATTCACTTTGACCTGCAGAGTCCCCACACTGGACACAGTCAAACCTCTTGTGGCAGAAAAGAGAAAAGGAAACCGTCTTTCCCACAGGGCCCGGTCAAATGCCACGGCGCACTGACCCCTACGGCCGTGGGGCTCAGCAGAGAGCCAATTCACGCGCAGCCCGTCCTCTCACTCCTCGCCCAACTCGGACAATTATCTTCTTTGTCCTTCTTGAAGTTCAAGTGCTTTTCAGTTTTTTGTCTAGAGGAACCGCAGCTGAGGCAAGAGAGAAAGGACAATTGCCTTCCGGAAGGAAAAAAAATTAAGCACATGGAGAGCCCCCTCCGGAACGCTCTCGGCTAGCCAGAGGGCAAATTAAGGCATTAAAATGCTTCAGCAGAGAAGCGGGGGACTGTTCTCAGGCCTGGAGCGTAGCTTTGCCGTGGGGCAGAATACCTGCAACCATCGTGTGTGCGTCTGTGCGTAGAAATGCCTGCAAAGACTGTTCGTGTATTTGTGCTTATGTGCAGAAATCACCCTACGTGAACGTGGGTTCTTCACTGTAACCATTTTAGTAGACAAGGTGTGGCGGTAGACAAGGCCCTGAAGTCACAGCTGACTTACGGAGACCCTTTATGTGGTTTTCAAGGCAAGGGACATACAGAGGTTGTTGGCCATGGCCTGCCTCTGCATAGCAACCCTAGACTTCCTTGGTGGTCTCCCATCCAAGTACCAACCAGGCCGACCCTACGTAGCTTCCGAGATCCGATGAGATTGTGCTATCCTGGGCCACCCAGGCCAGGGCAAGGGACATTCAGAGGTAGTTTTTCATTGCCTGCCTCTGCATAGCCACCCTGGACTTCCTTGGTGGTCTTCCATCCAAGTATTAACCAGGGCTGACCCTGTGTAGCTTCTGAGATCTGATGAGATCAGGGCTATCCTGGGCCACCCAGGCCAGGGCAAGGGACATGCAGAGGTGGTTTGCCCTTGCCTGCCTCTGCAGAGCCACCCTGGAGTTCCTTGGTGGTCCCCCATCCAAGTATTAACCAGGGCCGACCCTGTGTAGCTTCTGAGATCTGATGAGATCAGGGCTATCCTGGGCCTCCCAGGCCAGGGCAAGAAACATGCAGAGGTGGTTTGCCCTTGCCTGCCTCTGCAGAGCCACCCTGGAGTTCCTTGGTGGTCCCCCAGCCAAGTATTAACCAGGGCCGACCCCGCTTAGCTTCCGAGATGTGATGAGATTGTGTTCGCCTGGGCCATCCAGGTCAGGTCATTGACATGCAGAGGTGGTTTGCCACTGCCTGCCTCTGCGTAGCCACCCTGGACCACTTTGGTGACCTCCGGTCCAAGTACTAAGCAGGCCCGACCCTGCTTGGCTTCCGAGATCTGACGAGATCAGGCCAACGTGGGGTGCCCAAGTCAGATCCGACAAAGGGAGAGAAGCAGACATGCGTGCAAGCTGTTCAACACTCCACGTCGTCTGTGTTTTCCTTCAACAGATGAACAGTGAAAGATAATAGACTGCTTTGATCTTTTCCTGTTGCCCGGGAGGGGGCAGAGAGAGAGAGGGGGGAGAGAGGGGGGGGGGGGGGGGAAGACATCTCCACTGAAGGCACCACTGCAACTAAAGCCGGAATTAGCTTGAATGAGAGATGTTAAAGAAGAAGAAGAAGAGGTTGGATTTATACCCCGCCCTTCACTTGGAGTCTCTGAGCGGCTTACAAACTCCTTTCCCTCCCCCTCCCCACAACAGACACCCTGTGAGGTGGGTGGGGCTGAGAGTACTCTGACACAAACTGTTCTTTTTCAAGGACAGCAGTGCCAGAGCTTGTGACTGACCCAAGGTCATCCAGCAGCTGCAAGTGGAGGAGTGGGGAATCAAACCCGGTTCTCCCAGATTAGAGTCCGCGCACTTACCACTACACCAAACTGGCTCTCTCACCACACCAAATCACTACACTCGAACTGGCTAAAGCCGGTGGGGGGGAATTGAATTTTTCGGAGGGGGACCCTTCCCGCCTCCAAGGACTTTTTTCCATCTCCCCATCAGAAGCATTACGAACCCTTCAGGGAACATTGAGGAAAGACTCCTGTGAAATACGTTCCTTTCGTTCTTTGGGGAGAAGTACATGCTAATGGCATAAGGTAGGGCAGTTGAGAGCTCTCGCCCCTGTAGCAACGGGTCTGTTTCTGCAGCTTGGCTTTCAGAAGTCTCAGACGTTTGTACTTTTCAATCCCACAGATATGCCAATTGACACCATCGCAGATGCGAACTTACAACTGTTGCGTTTTAGGTTGTTCAAGCAGCAAAACAGGGCAGGGTTCAAGAGGAAGATAAGTATTACCTATATTCTGCGCGCAAGGAAGACTGAAAATGGTCCCATAATATTATCACATTACCAAACAAAAGCTGAGGTTCTAACTACAATTCAGTACCGGCGCTGCCAATACAGAAGATACGATCTCCTCTTGAACTAAGAGGCTAGAAACCTCAGTTTGCCTGTCTTCAAGGAAATTAAGCTACAATGCATGGCTGCAAGTAGGACAAGAAAGACCACCTCAGTCTTTGTATAATACACAATTAACAGTTCAACTGTCAGAGGCAACGTGGTGTAGTGGTTGGAGTACGATAGCCGAGGGCTGGGTTCAAAACCTCAGCCAGACATGAAGCTTACTGGATCAGTCACACAAGAAGCTGCCTTATACTGAATCAGATCATTAGGGTCAGTATTGTCTACACAGACTGGCAGTGGCTCTCCAGGGTCTCGGCCTGAGGTCTTCCACATCACCTGCTTCCTGGTCCTTTTAACTGGAGATGCCGGGGACTGAACCTGGGACCTCCTGCATGCCGAGCAGATGCTCCATCACTGAGCCACTGAGGACTTTCACATCACCTACTGCCTGGTCCTTTTAACTGGAGATGCCGGGGACTGAACCTGGGACCTTCTGCATGCCGAGCAGATGCTCCACCACTGAGCCACTGAGGACTTTCACATCACCTACTGCCTGGTCCTTTTAACTGGAGATGCCGGGGATTGAACCTGGGACCTCCTGCATGCCGAGCAGATGCACCATCACTGAGCCACTGAGGACTTTCACATCACCTACTGCCTAGTCCTTTTAACTGGAGATGCCAGGGATTGAACCTGGGACCTTCTGCATGCCGAGCAGATGCTCCACCACTGAGCCACTGAGATCTTTCACATCACCTCCTGCCTGGTCCTTTTAACTGGAGATGCCGGGGATTGAACCTGGGACCTTTTGCATGCCAGGCAGATGCTCTACCACTAAGCCTTCCCAGTCTCTATTGTGCAGCCTAACTTACCTCAAAGGGTTGTTGTGAGGATAAATGGGGGAAGAGAGTCACGTCCACCACCACCCTTGAACGTCTTGGAGGACAACTTAGTTCTCTCCCCCCTAGTTCCTGGCTAGTTGACAAACAAGAAACTTGCAAAGGGCACTGCTGGTCTTCCATTTTGGAGGTGACAACTAGCCAGCCGGAAGAGCAGCTGCTACGGAGATCGAGACTTCAACACGAGACACAAGAAAGTTCGCCCTTAACGGTACAGGCCTCAAAATATCAGGACTGATGAAGACTTCAAGATATCTCCAGTCACTACCAATACAACGAGAGGCCACAAGAACATTACTGCTACGATTCGCAATCCATCTGGTCAGGTCGGTGTCTTACCTTTGGCCGTTTCCACTGTATACCCTGAATCTGTGACTTGTAAAAAAGGGAATAATTGTTGGCTGGGAAAAGGGGATCCTCAAAGAGAACATTCCTCCGTTGGCAGTCCTTCTTCAGGGCCGCGTACCGCTGGTTTTCATACGGCTGTGCGGACGAGAACATTTTTTCTGGCAGCTGCTTGATGGAAACAAAAAACAACAACAAAAAAACTGGTAATTCAATAAAATGTTCAGAGCAGAATCTTTTAGAGCTTCATTTAGTTACTGGACTTTAAGTGTCCCCCCCCCCCCCCCCTTTTTATTTAAAATTCCCTCTTCCTCTCAGCAAAGCAGGAAAGATCCTGCAGTGAGTAGCCTGACACAGGGTTGGAGGTGGAGTGGCTCTGTATGTCAGAGAGGGTATACAGTCCAGTAAAATTGAAAATGTAAGAGAAATAGATTTGCTTACAGAAATGCTATGGGTGGAAATAGTGTGCCCAAAAGGAAGCTTAACTTTGGGTCTTTGTTATCATTCACCAGATCAAAGCTTAGAGGATGATTTAAAAACAGCAAAAGAATTAAGGAAAGCAGCCAGACGAAATAACTGTGTCATAATAGGTGATTTTTAACTACCCACACATTGATTGGGTCAATATGTGTTCAAGTCAGTGTGCAATCCATCACACCTTCCTTTTGTCATCTCAGCTGCTCCTGTCAATTCCCACAGAAAGGGCTTTCGCCTTTACGTGAGCGACTGACCTGCCAGAGGCTCCAACGCTCCCTCTAAGCTGTGGAGTCCTGTGAGCAAAAATTCTACTTTGTGAGCTGTTGGCATTAAAGTTGTGAGTGAGCAATTTGGCTCCTGCATAAATCAGTTTGCTCTGGAGCCACATCCTTCCTGACCTAAGGCAAAAATGTGTGAGCTGGAGGCTAAAAAACTGTGAGCTAGCTCACACTCACTCAGAGGGAACACTGGCCAGAACCTCTTTTGCTGTTTGGCGGCAGATAAGGGGTTCAGAGAGCCTCTGCCAATGTCTCTGCTTCAGAGAAAGTGGATGAGAAGAATTCATGGGGAGAGGAAGCTCCCGGGGTCGGGAGACACACCGGGAACATTGTGAAAGAAAACTGAAGTGATCCAAATTTGACTGACTCCTACCCCTACCACGGACAACGTTTTTTGAAGGACCAACAAAATATAGCCCGTTCAGACTTTAAAAGATAGATATTTGAGAAGCTCAAGTTTGCACCCAATATCCGCTGCCGTCCCGACCTTGCACGGAACTGGGGCATCCACAGGGCTGCCAACCTCCAGGCGGTAGAAGCCAAAAATAAGAGATCACGGGAGGAAGTGGCATTCCAAAAACAACATCCGTGACAAAGATAACGAAGATAAGTTGCAAAAACGTTTACTGTAGTGATTTCCGTAGAAAATTCTCTTTTATTATTTATCTGTTTGTTTCATTCTATTTATACCCCGCCCTCCCCACGAGCGGGCTCAGGGCGGCTTACAAAAAGGCACAAAGTGCATATGGTATAAAAAGATAAAACAGTTAAAACTCAGTACAATCAGGATGCAAGAATAGAAAGATCCAAAACATCTTGCATACCAGAAGGGGGAGGGCCAAGGCCGTAGATAGAAGTTACTCGGCCCTCTGGCGGTGTCGCTCTATAGTGGAGCGGTGGTGGCTCCTACTCAAAAGCCTGGCGGAAGAGCTCCGTCTTACAGGCCCTGCGGAACTACAAAAGGTCCCGCAGGGCCCTGATCTCTTCCGGGAGCTCATTCCACCAGATAGGAGCTGCCACTGAAAAGGATCTGGCCCTCGTTGCCACAAGCCTGGCCTCCTTAGGGCCCGGGGTCACCAGCCGGTGTTGTGACCCCGACCGAAGTGCTCTTTGGGGCATATGTGGGGAAATGTGGTCCCTCAGGTATGTCGGACCCTCACACGCTTTCGTTTCACAATATTTGCTTTATCTGTCTAGCAATCCCAATTCTTATCAATTATTACTTATCAACTCTTGAAGGAAACATTCCATGTGGACTCTCTAATAACACAACCCAAGGTCTTCACATTGCTACATGCTCAGATAAAAGCAAATATTGTGAAACGAGTTGTTTTCATTGCGCAGCATTCGTTAGCGTGTGAGCGATAACAGAAGAAAATGTTCTACAGAAATTACTACAGTAAACGTTTTTGTGATTTATCTTTATCGACTCTTTGTTATTTTTGTCACAGATGTTGTTTTCGAAATTCAACCTCCAGGTGTTGGTCGGAGATCTCTTACTGTTACAACTGATTTCCAGGCGACAGAGATTAGTTCAAGTTGGACACCAGTTTGGTGTGGGAGCCAGTTTGGTGTAGTGGTTAAGTGCGCAGACTCTAATCTGGGAGAACCGGTTTTGATTCCCCACTCCTCCACTTGCACCTGCTGGATGACCTTGGGCAAGCCCTAGTTCTGATAAGAGCTGTCAATGAAAGAACAGTTTCTGTCAGAGCTCTCTCAGCCCCACCTACCTCACAGGGTGTCTGTTGTGGGGGAGGGAAAGGAGTTTGTAAGCCGCTCTGAGACTCCCTTGGGTAGTGAAGGGCGGGGCATAAATCCAATCTCCTCCTCCTGCTCCACTCTGTAAGGTGGACTCTAACTGACTGAAGTCCCTCCTCCTCCCAAACCCCACCCATTTCAGGCTCCACCCCCCAAATCTCCAGGTATTCCCCGCACCTGGAGCTGGCATCCACAGCATCCACAACGAACTGGATACTGCACGAATTTACACGTACCACACAACAAACCGTAACACGCTGCAGAAGGAACGACAGTTAAATTGTAAAGGAGCCAGGGAAGAATTAAGACAACACAGCAAGAGAGAAAGAGAGATCTGCCCATCTTACTCTGCAGGCCGACACAGAGGCATCTGGGCACAACATCACAAGAGACATCAGGATCTTAACAGGGCTTCTCTGACATCTTTTTTAATTAAAAAGGCTTCTTGGCTCCTAGCCAAGGACTTCCTGATTAATTACTTTCCTCTCCGTAGCAGCTGCCATCGGAAGAACAGACATGACTCCCGTTGGCCCAGAGGAAATCATCAGCATGCTCTCTCTCACACACACACGTGCATGCACAAACCCCCAATCCCAGGGGGGAGGAGGTGGAGGAGGAGGAAGAAGAAGAGGAGGAGGAAGAAGAAGAGGAGGAGGAAGAAGAAGAGGAGGAGGAAGAAGAAGAGGAGGAGGAAGAAGAAGAGGAGGAGGAAGAAGAAGAGGAGGAGGAAGAAGAAGAGGAGGAGGAAGAAGAAGAGGAGGAGGAAGAAGAAGAGGAGGAGGAAGAAGAAGAGGAGGAGGAAGAAGAAGAGGAGGAGGAGGAGGAAGAAGAGGAGGAAGAAGAGGAAGAGGAGGAGGAGGAGACGACTGGATTTATACCCCACCCTTCTGGAGGAGTGTGGAATCAAAGCCGGTTCTCCCAGATTAGAGTCCGCGCACTTAACCGCTACACCAAACGTCCAACTCCGACCTTGAAAGAACAGCTCTTAAAGAATTTGTGATGGACCCAAGCTCACGCCAGCCGCTGCAAGTGGAGGAGCGGGGAATCGAACCCGGTTCTCCCAGATTAGAGTCTGCACTCTTAACCACGACACCAAACTGGCTCTCAGGAGTCAGAGGATCTGTGACTTCTCCTCCTGTACTAAGAGGCTAGAAACCTCAGTTTTGCCTGTTGCTCTTGCAAAGCCACTCAGGGTCTGTTCCCATACAAGGGGGAAAAATCAGGATCCTACCCAGTTCCCAATCGCCTGATGTCCCATAAGGTTACTAGTTCTAGGTCAGGAACATTCCTAGAGATCTGGAGGATGGAAAAGCTGTGGGGTCTTGTGAGCGAAAATTCTCCTTTGTGAGATACTGGCATTAGGAGAAGAAGAGATTGGATTTATACCCTTCACTACCCGAAGGGGTCTCGGAGCAGCTTACAATCTCCTTTCCCTTCCCCTCCCCACAACAGACACCCTGAGAGGGAGGTGGGGCTGAGAGAGCTCTTTCGAGAACTGCCCCTGAGAGAACAGCTCTGAGAGAACTTGTGACTGACCCACGGTCACCCCAGTGGCTGCATGTGGAGAAGTGGGGAAATCAAACCCGGTTCTCCCAGATTAGAGTCCGCGCTCCTAACCACGACACCAAACTGGCTCTCATCAAAAGCTGTGAGCGAGCGATTCGGCTACGGCATAAATCAGTTTTCTCTGGAGCCCTCCTTCCCGAGCGAAGACAAAAATCTGTGAGCTGGAGGCTAAAAAACTGTGAGCTAGCTCGCACTAACTCAGCTTAGAGGGAACACCGGAGGGGAGGGGATGATACCACAGATTTCCCCCCTCCCCCCCTCCAAAGCAGCCATTAGCTTCAGGGGAACCGATCTCTGTAGTATCAGTTGTAATTCCAAGGGATCTACAGGCCCCATCTGGAGGTTGGCAACCAGACATGTGTCAACTGTATTTTAAGTTGCTACTTTCTTACCTTCCCCCCCCCATATCAGGTTGCCAACCTGATATCTGCCAGATCTTGTTCTTTTTCTATCTCAGTATAAGCTACAAGGAGGAGGAGATTTATGGCCCACCCTTCACTCAGAGTCCCAGAGCGGCTTACAAACTCCTTTCTCTCCCCACAGCAGACACCCTGGGAGGTAGGTGGGGCTGAGAGAGCTTTTTCCAGAACTGTCCTTGAGAGAACAGCTCTGACAGAACTATGGCTCGCCCAAGGCCATCCAGCAGCTGCAAGTGGAGGAGTGGGGAATCAAACCCGGTTCTCCCAGGTTAGAGTCCGTGCACTCAACCACTACACCAAACCTGTGTATAACCTACTGATCTCCACCAATCACTGCCATTTATAAGCAAGGCTATCTATATAGCCGTAAGGGCTAGAACCTTGCTTTCAAAAGACGAGGGAGAAATAGCAGAGAGAGAGAGAGAGAGAGATGCTGAATTTTGTCCCAAAATGTTGACTGCCCCATCTGGCTTATGATATCTATACCGGTCTTCTGGCAAAACTCCAAAATAAGTGGCCTGATTTTGATGAGCCATATTTTGATAGACTGCAAAAGTGCTGCAGGCCGTTAAGGCTAGGATGGGCCTTTGCCCAATTTTGTGAATTCTGATAAGAGTTTTCTACGGTGTAAGAATCAGAGGCATTCCAATTCCTGTAAGAGATATATTGAGTTGTTGTTCAGTCGCACAGTCGAATCCAACTCTTCACGACCCCACGGACCACCTCACGCCAGGCCCTCCGGTCCTCCATCGTCCTCCGGAGTTTGCTCAACTTCATCTTCGTTGCATCGATAACACTGTCTGACCATCTCATCCTTTGCCGTCCCCTTCTTCGGTTACTTTCAATCTTTCCCAGCATCAGGGTCTTCTCCAGTGAGGGCTCCCTCCTCATTGGGTGGCCAAAGTATTTGAGCTTCAGTTTCATTATCTGGCCTTCCAGGGAACAGTCGGGGTTGATTTCTTTTAGGATTGACTGATTGGATCTCCTTGCAGTCCAAATGGCCTGTGTATTTCAATAAATGAAAAGCCTATCTTTTGGCTCGCTGACACGTAACTAGACGATGTACCATGTGAGAATAGCCCGTGCATAGAAACATAGTAAAGGAAAAGGTTTCCCTTGGTCAAAAGCAGGGGCCGTTTCGTAGAAACAGAGCTAGGGAAACTCATTAGCGGAACTCATTAGCATATGCCACACCCCCTGACATCACCGGAAGTGTGTCATAAGGCCACACCCCCTGACATCACCGGAAGTGTGTCATGAGGCCACACACCCCGCCCCCAACGGTCCCGGCCGCCACCGCCGGCCTTGCAACTCCACTGCCGAGCCCCATGAGGAGCCCGGCAGTGGACCTGCAAGGCCGGCGGGAGTGCGAGGAAGCCCCGCGAAGGCCCTCCCTGGCCCCAGGCAGGGGTGGGGAGAGGCAGGGAGGAAGCAACTTACCCTCCCTCTTCTCCTGCCTCCTCCTGGCTGAATGAGGGTCGGAAGCGGGGCGGCTGGAAGCAGGGGGCGGGGCTTCGTCATGTGCCCCGCCCCCGTACCTCACCCGGGGGAACTGCGATCCCCCACGATCCCCCCCCAAATGACCTCTGGTCAAAAGCCAGTTGAATCCGACTCTAGGGGTGCGGTGCTCATCTCCGTTTCCAAGCCAAAGAGCCAGCGCTGTCTGAAGACGTTTCCGTGGTCATGTGGCCGGCGTGACTAAACACCAAGGCGCATGGAACGCTGTTACCTTCCCACTGAGCGGTGCCTATTTATCTACTTGCAATTTCTTGCTTTCGAACTGCTAGGTTGGCAGGAGCTGGGACCAGAGACAGGAGCTCACTCCGTCATGCGGCACACTCGGGTCTCGAACTGCTTCTTAACCCCCGAGCCACCACAGCTGAAAACTAAAGCCATTATTCTGCAGCGGTTGTGTTGAAGGCCATTTCTTGCTAATCATAAAGGAAGGTAAGAGAACAATGGGAACTTGTGAGGGGCCCGGAATAAGGAAGGAAGGAATGCGTGCTTGCGATGCGCAGTTATAATGTGCATGCTTGAGAGGCCACTTATTATTATGTACTATAAAAGCTAACACCATAACGTTTCGGGCCGACCTCTTGGCTATTCTTTTCCGGGGTCTCCTTTGTTTGACTAAAGCTGCACTCTGCTTTCATGGAATATCTCCCGTTGTGTTTTTTTTTTATTGGAGTGAGGCATACTAGGTAAACGGCCCATTTGGCTTTCATGGTGACCAGCCAATACAATACAAAACAAAGGTTAAAAGCGTGCAAGGCTTCTCAAATGCTTTCGGAAAAGAAAAGGATTATAATCTTTCGTAGTTGTTACTGCAGGGGGTCCCTAAGCTTTTGGAGTCTGCAGGCTCCTTTGGAATTCTGACACAGCGTGGGGGGGGAGGTTTGCAGGCACAAAATGGCTGCCAGAAGAGGCAGAGCCGACCACAAAATGGCTGCCGCAGCTTCCCTTCAGTCACACAGTGAAGACCCTTGTGCTGTGGGGGCACCTGCTGCCAAAGCGACATTTAAAAAAATCTGCACAGCCAATCAAATCTCCAGTGGCCAATCAGAAGCCCTGCTGGGTAAAAGCCCCACCTGACCCCACAGAAGAAGAGGAAGAAGAAGAGGAAGAAAGAGGAGGAGAAAATTGGATTTATACCCCACCCTTCATTCGGAGTCTCAGAGTGGCTTACAAACTCCTTTCCCTTCCCTGTGAGGTAGGTGGGGCTGAGAGAGCTCTTAACAGACACTGCTCTTTCAAGGACAGCTCTGGCAGAACTATGGCTTGCCCAAGGTCATCCAGCCAGGTGCAACTGAAGGAGTGGGGAATCAAACCCGGTGCTCAGGTGCAATTGGAGGAGTGGGGAATCAAACCCGGTTCTTCCGGATTAGAGTCTGTGCACTTAACCACTACACCAAACTGGCTCTCAGCCACTACACCAAACTGGCTCTCTTAACCACTACACCAAACTGGCTCACAAAACTTGGCGAGTGCTAGAAAGTTCTCGGCGGGCACCCCGTCGGGGACCCCTGGTCTATCGGCTGTCTTATGCGGCCTGGCTCAGTAGTTTTCGATATTTTGTAACCCGCCTTGCGTCTCACTGAGAAAGGAAGACTGTAAAGGAAGTTAAAAATAATAAAAATAAAATAAAAGCAACTCTTTGCCAGCCTAGATGGTTCAGTACCAATACAGAGAGAGAGAGAGTGAGAGAAACAGAAGAAGAGGAAGGGGGGAAAATAAGTTATTTCAAGGCACAGTGTCAAAGCCCAAGGTCTTCAATCTACGAATGTCTGCAGAGCATTACAGCCATTTATGTGCCATTGTAATAAAATGCCCCTTTCACTAACCTTTCGTTCCCAAACTGGAAGATGCTTATTGTATGCCCAGAACTTGTATTCATGGGTTTTAGAAAGGAAAAAAAACACGAATTGCAATGTTTTCTATGCTTTTATTGTAGGAAACCAGAAGAACTGGCTGCTCTCAGTTGGGAAATACCTGGAGATTTGGGGAATGGAGAAGGAAGAAGAGGAAGAGGAGGAGATTGGATTTATACCCCGCTCATCACTACCTGAAGGAGTCTCAGAGCCGTTTACAATCTCCTTTCCCTTCCCCTCCCCACAACAGAGACCCTGTGAGGCAGGTGGGGGCTGAGAGAGCTCTCTCGAGAACTGCACGTGAGAGAACAGCTCTGAAAGAACTTGTGACTGGCCCAAGGTCACACCAGCAGTTGCATGTGGAGGAGTGGGGAATCAAACCCAGTTCTCCCAGATTAGAGTCCGCGCTCCTGAGCGGGCTCTCAGCAGGGTATAACGCCACAGAGTCCACCCTCCAGGGCAGACATTTTCTGCAGGGGATCTATCTTGGTTGTCTTCTTGCCTGGGAGTTCAAAAATGTGCAAGAAAGGGAAAAGGGTGGTGGTGGAGTGCCTAGACTCCTAGAGCACAAACAAATGGCGCAAGGCTTACAGGAAAACTGCCTGGAAGCTTTTTACGGTTCTGAAAGTACACGGCTTAAGTGAATACAGATTTTGTAACTGGAAAACAGAAAAGAAACTGGCCAAAATGTGATTCCCATGGGAGCATTTTAAGTGCCAAGCAGAAAGAGCTTGCAAAAAAAAAGAGAGAAAAAGATTATGAATGCAATACTCAAAAGGATAAGCCCCCAACGCAGCCCGCTATGAAACCCTTCTACCATTAAAGCTCTCACTGCAGGACGCAGCGTCTCCTACTGGCCAGCTGCGGTAACTGCAGGTGCCTAGGGACAGATTTAAATTTGGCCGGGCCATCAACAGGTTGGTCCTCAAGAAACACCAAAACCCATCGGACTAGGGATGCCAGCCTCCAGGAGGGATCTGGGGATCCCCCAGAATTCCAGCTCGTCTTCAGACGACAGAGATCAGTTCCCCTGGAGAAAATGGCTGCTCTAGAGGGTGGACTCTATGGCATTGTACCCCACCGAGGTCCCTGTCCACTAAGATCCCTCTCTGGCAACCTCGCCCCCCCAATTCCCCCCACCAGTGGCCAGGAGGCACCTGGCAACCCTACGAACAGACCTTCTGCACGCACATACACCCAAGCTGGCTCTTTGTTTATTTTCCAGTAGGATTACAGGTTCAGGGCAAGCCAATGCGAAATGCCAAAAACCCTGGATTCTCGGGTAGAGCTAAATTCATCAATTTATTTAGATTACACCCTGCTTTCCTCCCAAACTCCACCCCCCCCCCCGCAGCGTCACCTCCCTGATTAAAAAAAAAAATCTTGGATTTGGGGGTAGAACTAAGCTTAATCAAAAATGTCTTCATTTAAACTATACCCTGCTTTTCTGCCCAAGGCGGGCTCATAAGAACATAAGAACATAAGAGATGCCAATGTTGGATCAGGCCAAAGGCCCATCCAGTCCAACACTCTGTATCCCACAGTGGCCAGAACTACCAGTGCCATCAGGAGGTCCACCAGTGGGGCCAGGACATTAGAAGCCCTCCCACTGTTGACCCCCCCCCAAGCACCAAGATGACAGAGCATCACTTGCCCCAGAGTCCCTATCTATACCTTGTGGCTAATAGCCACTGATGGACCTCTGCTCCATATGCTTATCTAATTCCCTTTTGAAGCCGTCCATGCTTGTAGCTGCCACCACTTCCTGTGGCAGTGAATTCCAAGTGTTAATCACTCTTTGGGTGAAGAAGTACTTCCTTTTATCCGTTCTAACCCGACCGCTCAGCAATTTCATGGAGTGCCCACGGGTTCTTGTATTGTGAGAAAGGGAGAAAAGTACCTCTTTCTCTACCTGCTCTTTCCCATGCATAATCTTATAAACCTCAATCATGTCACCCCTCAGTCGGCTCAAACTGACGTGCTCACTTAACAAAGCAGTCGGAGAGTAATTCAGCAAGAACACAACTTTATTCTTCCACTCGAACACAACTCCAACACGGATCAACATCTGATAGCCAGAACAGCCTTTACATTGCAGCTGTCCTGCTTTTAAACATTCCCGGCTAATGTAGCCACACCCACTGTACAAATACCAACCAATACGGTTGTTCACATAAGGACCAATCACGGATGTTCCCGCTCAGGGAGCTTGCTTGAAAGTGATTGGTTAGGTGCTTCCTGGGCTAGTAACACGATTGGATGGATTTGGATACTAGCCCAGGACGAAGCTTTACATTACACTTCAATTAGATGTTTCACAACATATCATGCATTCAAGGCAGCTTTGAATACACTACAGTGGAACTGGCCCAGTCACCCTGCAAGTTCCCATGGCAGAGTGAGGATTCGAACCTGGGTCTCCCATGTCCTAGTCTGACACTCTGGTCAGTACGCCACATAGATTGCCCCCTTTAAGAAGAAGAAGAGAAGAAGAGATTGGATTTATACTTTACTACCTTCACTACCCAAAGGAGTCTCAGAGCGGCTTACAATTTCCTTTCCCTTCCCCTCCCCACAACAGACACCCTGTGAGGTAGGTGGGGCTGAGAGAGCTCTTTTGGGGACTGCTCGTGAGAGAACAGCTCTGAGAGAACTTGTGACTGACCCAAGTTCATACCAGCAGCTGCATGTGGAGGAGTGGGGAATCACACCCGGTTCTCCCAGATTAGAGTCCGCACTCTTAATCCCTACACCAAATCTAGTTCTCTAAGAAGCTGAGCCCAGCATACGCGATTCTCTCTTCTTTCACTTTACCTTACATCCCTGCGAGGCAGGTTGTGAGCAAAAGAGTGGCTGGCCCCTAGTCACCTCGTGCGGTTCAAGCCACTCAGCATCTGAATCCAGGACTCCTAGTTCCTAGTCCAGAGGGTCCCCAACCTTTCCGATCCTGTGAGCACCTTTGGAATTCTGACACAGGGTGGCGGGCGCACCCATAAAATGGCTGCCACGGGAGGTGGAGCTAAACACAAAATGGCCACCACAAGAGGCAGAACCACACACAGAGGAAGCCCAAATACAGGGGATGAGAGCAATACTTAAAAAAAATACACTGTGAAAGAAGAGTGTGAGAGAGAAGGAGACGGAGAAGACAGAGAAGACGAGGAAGAGGTTGGATTTATGCCCCACCCTTCACTACCCAAAGGAGTCTCAGAGCAGCTTACAATCTTCTCTCCCTTCCCCTCCCCACAACAGACACCCTGTGAGGCAGGTGGGGCTGAGAGAGCTCTGAGAGGACTGCTCTTGAGAGAACAGCTCTGAGAGAATTTGTGACTGACCCAAGGTCAAACCAGCAGCTGCATGGGGAGGCGTGAGGAATCAAACCTGGTTCCCCCAGATTAGAGCCCACGCTCCTAGCTGCTGCTGAAACAATGTTATTTTAACCTGCACAGCGAATCAGCTCTCCAATGGCCAATCAGAAGCCGATCTGGGCAGGAGCCCTGCCTGGCCTCCCCCACCTTTCCTGGCGCCCGCATTTAGCGGGCGCCAGGAAAGGTATTGGCAAGCTCCCTGATGCCCACGGGCACCATGTTGGAGACCCCTGTCCTATATCTTTCGAACCACTGTGTCACACAGGCCAATTGTCAGGGGGCAGTTCTCGCAAAGGCATGCGGGGAGAAATGGGTTCCAGAGCAGAAATGTTCCGTGCATGCGACGTGCGCAGAATTCAAAGCTTCCCCGACACAGATCTCTGCAAAACAGAAAAGCAAACACCAATAAACCCAAAACAAAGCACCATCACTTTGCAGAGATTAGCGCCAAGCCAAACGACGGGACGTTCACGATCACAGAGAAAGATTTCGGGAGAGGAGGAGAGTCCCCGCCAAGCCCTTCCTCCTCTGACAACCATGACTGTAGTTAATTGGCAAGATTCTGGCCACATCGCCCTTATCTAATAGACACTTTAATGCAGAACGGCTGTGGAACAGCCAAGTTAAAAAATTGGCAGAACAGCAAGACATAATCTCCGGGCTGTTTTCACACTGGGATTTTTTTGTCTGCACTAAAAGCAGGAAGCCTTGACATAAAAGGCGAGCAGGGGCCCATTAAAATGGCCTGCTCGTTGATCCGACTGGATTCCGGAACGTTCTGGGGGATTCTAGGAACCCAAACGGCAGTCGTGTCGAGGCTACGGTGGGAGTGTGGGACACAAAAAAACCCTCCCAGTTTGGTGTAGTGGTTTAGGAGCACGGAATCTAATCCGGGAGAACCGGGTTTGATTCCTCACTCCTCCACATGCAGCTGCTGGGTGACCTTGGGCAAGCCAGAGTTCTCTCAGAGCTCTCTCGGCCCCGCCTACCTCACAGGGTGTCTGTTGTGGAGAGAGGCAGAGAAGGAGATTGTAAGCCGCTCTGAGACTCCGAGTGAAGGGCGGGGTATACATCCAATCTCTTCTTCTTCTTCTCTCCCTGAAAGCTCTTTCCAAGCCCCGCCCTTCTCCCAATATAGCTTGCAGAGAGACCATTGGGTGGGAAATTAGATTAGGGGTTGGAGCTGGGGGAGGGGAGGTTTGGGTGGGGGGGAGGTGGGAGGTTTGGGAGGAGGGGGGGACCTCAGTGGAGTAGATTGCCCACCCTCCAACACAAGGACTGCCCTCCCCAAGTTCCACCCCTCAAAACTCCAGAAATTTCCCAACCAAGAGTTGACAACCTTACCCATGAAGTCCCATCTCATCGGGCTTTCAAGGCAAGAGACGAAGCGAGATTGCCTGCCGCTGCGTAGCTACCCTGCCCTTCCTCAATGGTCTCCCATCCAAGTACTAACCGGGGCCGACCCTGCTTAGCTTCCGAGCTCTGACGAGATCAGGCTAGGCTGGGCTATTAGACCTTATGGCCAGGGGTAATTTCGTAGAAAAAGAGGTGCAGGGGCTCATTAGCATAACTCATTCGCAAAACTCATTTGCATATGCCACACCCCCTGACATCACCGGAAGCGTGTCAGAAGGCAACACCCACCGCTCAGGCTCCACTGGACTGTTTTGGATTG
>NW_015165328.1:147530-157733 GCF_001447785.1 Gekko japonicus
AGATCTGTCCTCGCAGAGGAGGGAGAGCTTGTACCTGAATAAAACTTGGTCTTAAAGGTGTCACTGGATTGTTTTGGACCGGGCGGCCGGGGGGGGGGAGGGGGGAGCCCTGCAACTTACCTGGCTGCTTCTTGCTCTGACTGAGAGATGCTGGGAGCAGGGGGCGGGGCTTGTTGCATGTGCCCGCCCCCTGGGCTCCTTACTGCCAGAGCTCTGCTCCTGTGCGCTCCTGCAGGAAATGACCCCTGCTTATGGCCCTGTCTAGAGTCCCTCCCACCCAGACCCGTCAGAAAAAAAGAGGATCTCTTTCACAAAAGCACTCCACACATGATCAAGGGGCAATCTGTCCATCGGGGAATCCCTCCCCTTCTTCCCAGAAACAGTGCTTCTGAGTTGGTGCCCTCTCCCATGAAATAAATGCAGAAAGAATCACGTTATTATCAGTAGCAACAAGATTAGTGTCAGCTGCACATTGGAAAAGCAGAACACTACTCTCCATACAAGCCTGGAGATCACAACTATGGGATTATTCCCTTTTGAGTAAACTGTATGCATTTAGTTCTAATATACAGAATAGAACGCAGTCAGTTGATGTTTATTGCCCTTGGGTTCCCAATAATTTTCCTACCTAACTTAAAATGATGTTCCCGCAAAAAACAAATTTTCTCATGATCTTAATTACTTTTGAGGAGGAGGAGGAGGAGATTGGATTTATACCCTGCCCTTTACTACCTGAAGACGTCTCAGAAAGGCTTACAATCTCCTTTGCCTTCCCCTCCCCACAACAGACACCCTGTGAGGGAGGTGGGGCTCTCTTTCAAGAACTGCTCGTGAAAGGACAGCTCTGAGAGAACTTGTGACTGACCCAAGGTCACACTAGCAGCTGCACGTGGAGGAGTGGGGAATCAAACCCAGTTCTCCCAGATTAGAGTCCGCGCTCCTAACCACAACACCAAACTGAGTAGTTATGTCTTTCTGCGAGTGCCTGCTCTTTACCGTTAAACACTGTAAATTGGTTTGAGATATTGATTGTTTGTACATATCTGCTTTACAACTACCACAAAAAATGTTTCTAATTTATCTCGTATTTGTTTTTTCTGATTCTGGGTAGATCCTGCTACCCTCTATACGGAACTATTGCTCTGTCTATTTTTTGTATGGTTTTGTATGTCGAAAAAAATTGGTAATAAAAAATAAATTTAGGGGGGGGGGGCAATTTGTTCCTTAGGTCTCCTGCTGGATTAATCACCCTCTCGAGTGGAGGAAGGGTTGGGGTTTTTTTTAGCGTGCTCAGAAATGCTTAAAAGCAGGGCTCAGAACTCAGAATCACAGAATCCTAGAGTTGGAAGAATCCACAGAGGCCATCTAGTCTGACCCCCTGCTCAATGCAGGATCAGCCTAAAGCACTACTGAAAAATGTTCGTCCAGCCACTGCTCGAGGACTGCCAGTGAGGGAGAACACATTATCTCCCCAGGCAGCCCGTTCCACTGCTGAACTACTCTCAGTGTTAAAAAGATTTTCCTAATAGCCAGTCGGTACCTTCCTGCCCTTAATTTAAATCAGTTTGGAGCCAGTTTGGTCTAGTGGTTAAGTGCGCGGACTCTAATTTGGGAGAACTGGGTTTGATTCCCCACTCCTCCACTCGCAGCTGCTGGATGACCATAGTTCTGTCTGAGCTGTTCTCTCAAGGACAGTTCTGGAAAAAGCTCTCTCAGCCCCGCCTACCTCACAGGGTGCTTGTTGTGGGGAGGGGAAGGGAAAAAGAATTTGTAAACCACTCTGAGACTTTGAGTGAAGGGGCAGGGTATAAATCCATTCTCCTCTTCTCCATGATAGCGAGTCCTATCCTCTGATGCCAACAGGAAAAGCTCCCTGCCCTCCACTTTTGAGAAGTGCCACAAACCTGGCTTTTCCGAAAGATAATAGCACCTTTGGATGTTTTTAGGGAACCGATTGTCCTAAAATGAAACGTATCAGGTCATTCCACCCTCCTCAACAGCAGTAATCTCTGATTTTGTGCCACGTAGTTAGAAAGATCAAATGGCCTTTATTCGGCACTGGCTGCTAGAATTTCTCTTCTGAAATCAGAATAAAATCTCAGTCCAGTGGCACCTGTGAGACCAACAAAGTTTTATTCTGGGTATAAGTTTTTGTGCGCTTGCACACTTCTTCAGATACACTAAACTCAACCTTTTTGTTCTGCTGCGTCAGACCAACACGTTTGCCCACCTGAACCTATCTTCTGAAATCAGCAGATTAAAACCACTCCAGGATGCCGTAACTTAACCACGGATCCCTCCTTCTAGTCAAATATGTCAACAAAGGAGGAGGCACTGTATACAGAGAGAGAACCGCAGCTCCCCCCCTTTTAAAGCGCAAAACAATGAAACCCAAACAGTGACTCACAGCGTATTTTTCCACCTGTTCCTGAGAAAGGTTTCAAAACTCAGGGTGGGTTCCAGATCAATAGACATGCCACTGAACAAACTTACATCAGCCGGTTTCTAAACAAAGAGAACACGCCGGCAAAAGAATCTACGGGCTTTCAGAAGTCAACAACCAAGGAGACTCCGTTGCTAACCACAGGCCCAAAGGAACACAGACTAGATTTTTTAAAAGCTCAGTTCAGAAATAATATGAAACCAGGGTTTCATTTTTAACCGGGACTCAGAATTCAGATTCCAATTTGACTTGATAAAAGACGGGTTTCACTACGTTCGCTCCCCCCTCCCCTGCTGCAAAGAGGATGTAGTGATGGCCACAAGAAGGCCTCAGCCTCTCTGCCCTGTGTTGGCCCTCAAGAGGAACTGGCTGCCCTCGGTGTGAGATGGGATGCTGGATTAGATGGACCCTCACTGGTGTGATCCAGCAGGGCTCTTCTGATGTCCTTATCAGGGGAAGGCCTCGGCCTTTATGCCCTGTTGTTGGTCCTCCAGAGGAACTGGCTGGCCACAGGGTGAGGCAGGATGCTGGACTAGATGGACCCTCCCTGGTCTGACCCAGCAGGGCTCTTCTTAGGTTCCTATCAGGGGAAGGCCTCGGCCGCTCTGCCCTGTTGTTGGCCCTCCAGAGGAACTGGCTGGCCACTCTGTGAGGCAGGAGGCTGGACTCGATGGACCCTCACTAGTCTGATCCAGCAGGGCTCTTCTTAGGTTCTTCTCAGGGGAAGGCCTCGGCCTCTCTGCCCTGTTGTTGGCCCTCCAGGGGAACTGGTTGGCCCCTGTGTGAGATAGGAGGCTGGACTAGATGGACCCTCACTGGTCTGATCCAGCAAGGCTCTTCTTAGGTTCTTATCAGGAGAAGGCCTCGGCCTCTCTGCCCTGTCGTTGGACCTCCAGGGGAACTGGTTGGCCACTGTGTGAGACAGGAGGCTGGACTAGATGAGCCATTGGTCTGATCCAGCAGGGCTCTTCTGATGTTGTTTTGGTGGGACTACTGATGAGAATTAGATTTACAATATTTAAAGTTTTAACCTCCCTTCGGGGGGCCCCCCCACTTTTGGGAGGTACTGTGTGCACTGTCCTTTGCTGTAAAGTAGACACCTATCATGTAATTTCTGCATTGTTTTAACATGCCATGTTTAAACGCCTTATGCTTCGTTTCAGCTCGGTTTCTGATTCCTCCTCGTTTTCAGATTTCTGAAAAATCCAGACCCTCTTGCACTGTTCATTAGAAGACCCATCCTGTTGACTGTGTTTGACTTACTCTATGCAATCTGTCTGGAGTGTCAGTGAGAAGGCTGGACTATACGTAACGTAAATCAATACATGTATAACAGAGATGGTATTTGAACCAGGGGCTTCCGTGGTTCCCAGCTCAAGTTCTCAACCATCACCTCTGGCTCTCATGGGACACTGTCTTCCTTCATTTGTATTTGATTCCTTCCCTTGCCGAGTGGCCGGGTTAGCTTGGGCCAAAACGAATTGAAATCTCAGTCGGGACTCTTGTAGCCACTCTGCACATGCTCAGGGACTCTCGTGCAAAAAGCTCTCACACGTTCCGGAACCAAGCCCTCGCACCAGGATTAATCTGTAGAATCACTACTTCACAAACATAGGAACGTTCTCCCCATCCATACACAAGGACCACTTTTGAACGGGAAAGTCAGTTGTGACCTGAAGTTGTGGACTATATATTCAGTTTGGTGTCGTGGTTAGGAGCGCGGACTTTAATCTGGGAGAACGGGGTTTGATTCCCCACTCGTCCACATGCAGCTGCTGGTGTGACATTGGGTCAGTCACAAGTTCTCTCAGAGCTGTTCTCTCAAGAGTAGTTCTCTGAAGAGCCCTCTCAGCCCCACCTAGTCCACAGGGTGTCTGTGGTGGGAAGGGGAAGGGAAAGGAGATATTTGTAAGATGCTCTGAGACTCCGAGTGAAGGGCGAGGTATACATCCGATCTCTGCTTCTTCTTCAAGTCCACCCCCCCCCATCCACCCCCAACGGAATGGAAGGAAAAAAGGCGTCTGGCCCTCCAGGAAATCACTGCAAACCAGTTTGACAAGTTATTTAAAAAAACAGAAGAAATAAAACAGAAGGCCTTTAGCTTTATCATTAAGACTAAAAAAAACCCACCACCACCACCAAAACATGTCCCATTGACAGAAAGGCATCCATCGAGCCAGAAGATGTCCTGACCTGGATGGACCAGAATAATCCAGTCTCGTCGGATTTTTTCGGATCTCAAAAGCTAAGCAGGGCCATCCCCAATTAGTATTTGGATGAGAGACCAACCAGGAAGTCCAGGGTTGCTAGGCAGAGGCAGGCAACGGCAAACCATCTCTGAACCTCTCTTGCCGTGACCTCGACGACCCAGGCTAGTTCGAGATTTCAGAAACTAAGCTGGGTTGGCCCGGTCAGCATTTTGATGGGAGACCAGCCAAAGAAATCCAGGGTTGCTACGCAGAGGCAGGTGATGGCAAATCCTCCTCTGCTTGTCTCTCGCCCTGAAACCCCCATGAGGGGTCACCATACGTTGGCTGAGACTCGGCAATACTTTCCACCACTAGGTCAGAAGACATTTCCACTGGAAGCTAGCAACATGGCCAGGTTAAGAAGAAGAAGAGATTGGATTTATACCCCGCCCCTTCACTACCCAAAGGAGTCTCAGAGCGGCTTACAAACTCCTTTCCCTCCCCCTCCCCACAACAGACACCCGGTGAGGTAAAAGAAGAAGAGAAGAGATTGGATTTATACCCCGCCCTTCACTACCCAAAGGAGTCTCAGAGCGGCTTACAAACTCCTTTCCCTCCACCTCCCCACAACAGACACCCTGTGAGGTAAAAGAAGAAAAGGAGGAGATTGGATTTCTACCCCGCCCTTCACTACCCAAAGGTGTCTCAGAGCGGCTTACAAACTCCTTTCCCTTCCCCTCCCCACAACAGACACCCTGGGAGGTAGGTGGGGCTGAGAGAGCTCTGACCAAAACTGCTCTTTTTCAAGAACAGCTCTTATAAGAGCTATGGCTTGTCCAAGGTCATCCAGCCAGGTGCAAGTGGAGGAGTGGGGAATGAAGCCCGGTTCTCCCAGATTAGAGTCCCCGCACTCAACCACTACAGCAAACTGGTTAACTCTGAGATTCTGTAGAATACCAGGAGTTGATCACCGGATATGGAATTCATCCACACACGACTCCCACCACCTCCAAATCCTTTCCAGTTTTTCTTTCCTACAACTTCCAGTCCTGAGGACTGCCGGAAGGATTGAAGATAGTAAGAATGCCGGAGATTTCCTGCTCAAAGGGTCAAAAATGCCCCCGGGCTAACAAGATTCCAAAGAGCAGACAGAACCACCCGGCTTGACCCCACTGCCAAAAAAACGAGCACACTTTCCACCTAGGATTGACAGTTACCGCTGACCCATATCTCTCATGAGATGGAAAGTAAATGCCTCCAGGGGCTCAGCTGGTAGAAGCATCAATATTCATGAAAGAGCATGAGATTCACGGCAGTTTTAAAAACAGACCTGTTTTCATGCTACCATTAAGTGTCCATGAACTGGAGGCCGGAAACGTTTTTTGCTAATAAAAGAAGCGGCCTAGTACAGGGAGGGTTGCCAACGCTGGGTTGGGGAAAACAAGGTGATTTGGGGGGTGGGCCCTGCGGACAGTGGGGCTTGGGGAGGGGCGGATTTTCAGTCCAATCTGGTGCCATAGAGTCCACCTTCCAAAGGAGCCATTTTCTCCAGGGGAACTGATCTCTGTCGCCTGGAGACGAGTTGTAATCCCAGGAGGAAGGGAATTGAAAACAAATTAGGAAGGGAATTGAAAACAAATCAGCCAGTATCGTAACGCCCCTGTCTAAATCGATGGTGCGGCATCATTTGGAGAACTGTGTACAGTTCCGGTCACCACACCTCAAAAAGGATATTATAGCATTGGGGAAAGTGCAGAAAAGGGTTGGAACACTTCCCCTGTGAAGAAAGGTTAAAGCGCTTGGGGCTCTCTAGCTTGGACAAACGACGGCTGAGGGGTGACATGATCGAGGTTTATAAGACTATGCATGGGATAGAGCAGGTGGAAAAAGGACTTTTCTCCCTTTCGCACAATACAAGAACTCGTGGGCACTCCATGAAATTGCTGAGCGGTCGGGTTAGAACGGATAAAAGGAAGTCCCTCTTCACCCAAAGAGTGATTAACACTTGGAATTCACTGCCACAGCAGATGGTGGCGGCTACAAGCATGGACGGCTTCAAGAGGGAATTGGATAACCATATGGAGCAGAGGTCCATCAGTGTCTATGAGCCAGAAGGTACAGATAGGAACTCTCAGTCTGGGGCAAGCGATGCTCTGTCTTCTTGGTGCTGGGGGGGGGGCAAGAGTGGGAGGGCTTCTAGTGTCCTGGCCCCACTGCTGGACCTCCTGATGGCACCTGGTATTTTTGGCCACTGTGTGACACAGATGGGCCACTGGCTTGATCCAACATTGGCTCCTCTCTTATGTTCTTAAAGGCAGAGGTCCTATCAGTGGCTATTAGCCACAAGGTATAGATAGGGGCTCTGGGGCAAGTGATGCTCTGTTTCTTGGTGCTGGGGGGAGGGGGTCAACTGTGGGAGGGCTTCTAGTGTCCTGGCCCCGCTGGTGGACCTCCTGATGGCTCCTGGTATTTTTGGCCACTGTGTGACACCAAGTGTTGGACTGGGTGGGCCTTTGGCCTGATCCAACATTGGCTTCTCTTATGTTCTGATGAGATCTCCAGCCTCCACCTGGAGGTTGGCAGCCCTAGGGGCAACACCGGTTGCGATCGCAACGAAACGGAACCACCTTGCCTGACCTAAATCAGGTTTGTACTTCTATCGAGAATCACCAAGAAGCAAGTACAATAAACGACTGCTGAAAACACTTGCTGCAACTGGCAAACTCAGCTACAACTAGGGTTGCTGATTTTGCGGGCTGATTTTGTGGGACGCCCAAACCGCTATTCCCCCACATGACGTACCCGACGTGATGATGTCACGCGGACATGCCCATGAACAGAGTGGAGATTTCAACCTGGGGGTCTTCCAGATCTTAGTCCCAAACTCCTCCGGTTTATTTTAAATGAGAGACACTCTGAAGTAAAAAAAAATCCTGAGTTCGTTCTATCTATCCAACGATCACTGCTCATACAGCGATAGCCTTGAGCAGAAAAATCAAATAATAAAACAGAATAATGCCTTACTCGGTATTCTTCTGCTGTTGTTGAAATCCTGAGTTTTAAAAAATTCTATATCTACTCAGTCACAGCGTACCTTATCCCCCCCCCCACAAACTACTATTGAAAGATAATTGCCGTATGATACATAACTGCATTTCGGTTCACTCCCCTCAGAACACATCCTCCCCGATCAATAATGCAATAATCACGGATGTGGTCACAAATCAACAGATCGTTTTTGCTAGGGATTCCTTGAATGGAAGGCAACTCCTTTGGCCAAAGGGCCACGTCCACCGTAAACGGGAGAGATTAACCCAGGTAGATACATGAGTGAGCCCTCCGGATGAGTCAACACCACTTGCCCGGCACACCCTTTCGTTCAACTTTCCTTTGCTTCCTTCTGTAATTACAACCAGCACTTAGCCACGACTGGCTTCGCTACCAGGCTACGTTGCAAACCTCTTGCCCGACTTAAATTGCCAGGCGCCAGAGGTTACCACAACGGTAAGAGGTAGAACCTCCACAGACGAAGCTTTCTTTAATGCCAGTTTGGTGTAGTGGTGAAGTGTGCGGACTCTAATCTGGGAGAACCGGGTTTGATTCCCCACTCCTCCACTTGCACCTGCTGGTGTGACCTTGGGTCAGTCACAAGCTCTGGCACAGCTGTCCTGGAAAAAGAGCAGTTTCTGTCAAGAGCTCTCTCAGCCCCACCTACCTCACAGGGTGTCTGTTGTGGGGAGGGGAAGGAGTTTGTAAGCCTCTCTGAGACACCTTTGGGTAGTGAAGGGCGGGGTGTAAATCCAATCTCTTCTTCTTCTTCTTTTACCTCACAGGGTGTCTGTTGTGGGGAGGGGAAGGGAAAGGAGTTTGTAGGCCGCTCTGAGACTTCAAGTGAAGGGTGGGGTATAAATCCAATCTCTCCTCCTCTTCTTCTAATGCAAGGGTGCGGCGATTAAGAGAGGGAGACACATCCTACGATTTCAGCCTGTGAGGCCGGTGTTGACGACACAGTTTAGGACAGGGGTACCCAACGTTTTTGAACCTGCGGGCACCTCTGGAATTTTGAGAGGACGTAGTGAGCCCCGCCCCAAAATGGCTGCCTTGAGAGGTGGAGCCAAAACCAAAATGGCCACTCAGGAGGCAGAGCCAAACACAATACCTCTCTCTTCATTTTGCAAAAGGAACACAGAAGGGGGGGGGGATAAAATAACTGATGGAAATCCCCGGGGGGGGGGGGGGGGGGGAGAAAGGGGGAATGGATCGACGAGCTCGGGCGCCTACCAGGCCTCACGATCTTCCAGCGGCTATGGCCGGTACTGAAACGGTGGAAACCCCTTTAACAAGCCCTGCCTTACAATAGCCATGACCTCTTTCAGAAAAAAACTCAGTGGGCACCAGAGGAAGTACTGGCATGTGCCCTGGTGCTGGCGGGTGCCACAGGGCCCAGGGGCACCATGTTGGGGAACTCCAGTTTAGGATGATGCTACCAAGTCTCCAGCCGCCAACTTAAACTGTGGCTGATTCAGTCTGGAATTTTCCTGACCATATGATCCCACTGTTTGGACAGAAGGCCTGGAAGATACTATAGGCCTGCAAGATTGTTGCTGCTGTATTTATTGTTATTAATGTGGCTTGTTACTAATAATTTTAGAATCCCATCTTGAACTTTTATAGTTAACTAATTTTGGAGCACCGGAAAGTACATTTTAGTGAAATTGTATTTATTCTATTTTATATTATTCTGTACTGTTTTAATGTTTTAACTTGGGCATTCGTGCCCCTTGTGAGCCGCCCTGAGCCTTCGGGGAGGGCGGGGTATAAATTTAAAGATAAATAAAAATAAATAAAGATACTATAGTCAACCCACTGCATTCCAGTGGTTTCCCCCATTGACCTCCTGCCTTTTATCAGACGCGAAATGTGGCGATTTTCCCACCGCACTTTAAAAACTGCAGCGGTTCTCCAGAGGTGAGCGGATTTTTCAAGCCGTGCTTTCAAATTCTCTCTCTCTCTCTCTTTTTAAAAATAAAGCCGCCTTATTTGTCGAGAGCGGATGCATTCCTGGCACGGGAGAAAACCTTTAATTGCTCCTTTCCTCCTTCGGCAGCCAATGAGATTGTTCGTTATTTTGTTATCACTGCCATGCAATTCAAAAACCTGAATAATTAAAAAAATATACACTAATGAGCGTGCATGGCAAACAAAGAGAGACGCGATAACTAAAGCCTCTCCCCCTGTCACCCTAATCGCTTTAAGTCCTTCTTGCCCCTGTTTTGAAGACATTTCCGTGTTGCATTACTTCCTGCTCAGTTGTGGTGCCCTGGAATGCCAGAATGTATTCTTAATCTATTCCCTCTCCAGTCTGGGGGAGGTTTTAATGGGTGCCATTTCTCTTTGGCTGCAAAGCCCGCACTTTTGTATTTATTTCCCCCCCTCCCACGTTGCAATTGTGCAATTAATTAAAAAATAATTAACAATGACCGTTGCCACAAAGGAAAGAGAAGGCATCAGAGCCTCATTTCCTGGCATGGACACAGAGAGAGAGAAAAAACTGCTGAATGAGATTTCCAT
>NW_015165328.1:157773-164325 GCF_001447785.1 Gekko japonicus
CAATAGAAGCTTCTAGAAGATATGCATTAAAGGGTCAATTCCAGGGGGAAATGGGTCATTTGGGACTGACCTTTAAGTAAACACAAGTTCCTATCTTCTGAGATGGGAACAACCAAGATTTAAGGCAGGGGTGTCGAACTCATTTGTTATGAGGGCCAAATCTGACATAAATGAGACCTTGTTGGGCCGGGCCACAAGTGTCATAAAATGTAATGCCAGGCAGTGTTCCCTCTAAGCTGAGTTAGTGTGAGCTAGCTCACTGTTTTTTAGCCTCTGGCTCACACATTTTTGTCTTTGCTCAGGAAAGATGGCTCCAGAGCAAACTGATTTATGCAGTAGTCAAATCACTCGCTCACAACTTTAATGCCAGGAGCTCACAAAGTAGAGTGTTTGCTCACAAGACTCCACAGCATAGAGGGAACATTGGGTAGCGGAGATATAAGCTTTATAAAGGACACAAACACAAAGGGTGGGTCTTTTTACTTAAAATAAAAACATGCTTAAAACAGAACTCTTGCAGAATTTTGTTTATTTAACAGTGTCTGATAGAACTGACACCTCTTGCTCTGAATTACTGCATCAAAATGTCCCTGCTGTTCCAATCTTGAGTATGCTGTTCAGGTGTGTATCTGTAAGATGCAAACCTACAATGATGCAACAGCAGCAGAACTGGAAGAAGCAGAAGACAGCCAGTTCCACTGTGGGCCTGATCTGGCCCCCGGGCCGCATGTTTGACACCTCTGATTTATTTAAGGGGAACATGGCAATACATTAGGTGGGGTGTCCCATTTCACATGCAGCTGCCTTATACTGAATCAGATCCTTGGTCCATCAAAGTCAGTATTGTCTACTCAGACTGGCAGCAGTTCTCCAGGGCCTCAGGCAGAGGTCTTTCACATCACCGACTGCATGATCCTTTAATTGGAGGTGCCAGGGATTGAACCTGGGACCTTTTGCATGCCAAGCAGATACTCTACCACAGAGCCAAAACCCTTCCCCTTAACAAGAAGCTGCCCAACACTGAATCAGGCCATCGGTACACCAAGGTCAGTATTGTCTACTCAGACTGGCAGCCGCTCTCCAGGGTCTCAAATAGAGGTGCTTCCCATCACTTCCTGCCTGATGCTTTTCAATGGAGGTGCCAGAGATTGAACCTGGGACCTTCTGTATGAAAAGCAGAGGCTCTTCCACTGAGCCACAGCTTCATAAGAACATAAGAGACGCCAATGTTGGATCGGGCCAGTGGCCCATCCAGTCCAACAGTCTGTGTCACACAGTGGCCAGAAATACCAGGGGCCATCAGGAAGACCAGCAGTGGGGCCAGGACATTAGAAGCCCTCCCACTGCTGACCCCCCCAAGCACCAAGAAGACAGAGCATCACGTGCCCCAGACCAAGAGTTCCCATCTGTACCTTGTGGCTAATAGCCACTGATCGACTTCTGCTCCAGATGTTTATCCAATTCCCTCTTGAAGCCATCCATGCTTGTAGCCGCCGCCACCTCCTGTGGCAGTGAATTCCCTGTGTGAATCACTCTTTGGGTAAAGAAGGACTTAAGAACAAAAGAACACAAGAGACGCCAATGTTGGATCAGGCCAAAGGCCCATCCAGTCCAACACTCTGAGTCACAGAGTGGCCAGAAATACCAGGTGCCATCAGGAGGTCCACCAGTGGGGCAAGAACTCCAGAAGCCCTCCCACTGTTGACCCCCCCCCAAGGACCAAGAAGACAGAGCATCACTTGCCCCAGAGCCCCTATCTATACCTTGTGGCTAATAGCTTCGCTCCAGGGCAATGTTCCCTCTAAGCTGTGGAGTCTTGTGAGCAAAAATCCTACTTCGTGAGCTACTGGCATTAAAGATGTGAGCGAGCGATTTGGCTATTGTATAAATTAGCTTGCTCTGGAGCCATCCTTCCTGTGCTATGATAAAAATCTGTGAGCCGGAGGCTAAAAAACTGTGCGCTAGCTCACACTAACTCAGCTTAGAGGGAATCCCGCTCCAGGGTCTCACAGAGGAGGTCTTTTACATCATCTACAACCCCGTTCTTAAAAGTGGTGATGCCGGGGATTGAACCTGGGACCTTCTGAATGCCAAGGAGGTGCTCTACTACTGAGCCACGGGCCCTCTCCGTGTTCTCCATGGTCTCAAGCAGAGGTCTTTCACATCACTGTCCTTTCAGAGGCGGCTTGCCCTTGCCTGTTTCTGCGTCATGACCCTGGTACGCCTCAGAGGTCGCCCTTCCAAACACTAGCAAAGGCCGAGGCCGCTGAGCTTCCAAGATCTGACGAGAACGTGCACTTGCCTTGAAGACCCTCCGGGCGCACCCTAAACTGACTGTGTGTCACTTGACGGCAGGAACAAACAAACAAGCAAACAAAAAACAGGTACTAACCGGAGCAGACCCTGCTCAGCTTCCAAGATCTGAAGAGACCAGACGAGCCTGGGACATCCACATCAGGGCTAAACTGGAACCAAACAGCCGCAGGATATTGAACAGAAGCTCCAGCCACACGCATGCACACACGGTCTCCCACGCAGGCCCTCCCTCTCACACCGGTGAGGCTTGAAGGAGGAATGTGAGTCACATTCGGCTCCTTCCCTGAAAGCACTAGTTGGGAGGGATAGTCTTTTAAGAACATAAGAGAGGAGCCAATGTTGGAGCAGGCCAGCGGCCCATCCAGCCCAACACTCTCTGTGTCACACAGTGGCCAAAAATGCCAGGTGCCATCAGGAGGTCCACCAGTGGGGCCAGGACATTAGAAGCCCTCCCACTGTTGACCCCCCCCCAGCACCAAGAATACAGAGCATCCCTTGCCCCAGACCGAGCGTTCCTATCTATACCTTCTGGCTAAGAGCCACTGATGGACCTCTGCTCCATATGCTTATATAATTCCCTTTTGAAGCCGTCCATGCTTGTAGCCGCCACCACCTCTTGTGGCAGTGAATTCCATGTGTTAATCACTATTTGGGTAAAGAAGTACTTCCTTTTATCCGTTCTAACTCGACCACTCAGCAATTTCATGGAGTGCCCACGAGTTCTTGTCTTGTGAGAAAGGGAGAAAAGGACTCCTTTCTCGACCTGCTCTATCCCATGCATAATCTTGTAAACCTCAATCATGTCACCCCTCAGCGGTCGTTTCTCCAAGCTAAAGAGCCGCAAGTGTTTTAAGCGTTCGTCTCCTCCCTCATCAGTCAGTTAAGGAGGTCGGCCCTGGGACCTCAGCTGGCAGGGATTCACAGTGAAGAAGTTGAGGAGAAGAAATTGGATGTATACCCCGCCCTTCAGGACCCGAAGGAGTCTCAGAGCGGCTTACAATCTCCTTTCCCTTCCCCTCCCCACAACAGGCACCCTGTGAGGTAAAAGAAGAAGAAGAGATTGGATTTATCCCCTGCCCTTCACTACCCAAGGGAGTCTTACAATCTCCTTTCCTTCCTCAGAACAGACACCCTGTGAGGCAGGTGGGGCTGAGAGAGCTCTTTTGAGAACTGCTCGTGAGAGAAGAGCTCTGAGAGAACTTGTGACCAGTGTTCCCTCTAAGCTGAGTTAGTGTGAGATCGCTCACAGCTTTTTAGCCTCCCGCACACACATGTTTGTCTTAGTTCAAGAAGGAGGGCTCCAGAGCAAACTAATTTATGCAGTAGCTGAATGACTCGCGCACAACTTTAATGCCGGCAGCTCACAAAGTAGAACTGTTGCTCACAAGCCTCGACAGCTTAGAAGGAGTATTGCTTGCGACTGACCCAAGGTCACACCAGCAGCTGCACGTGCAGGAGTGGGGAATCAAACCCGGTTGTCCCAGATTAGAGTCCGCGCTCTTAACCACTACACCAAACTGGCTCTCTCCAGTTTGGCCCCTCCAGAGTCCACAAAAGCTACCCAACTATGGCACCCCCTATCCTGCTCACACATCAAGCGTACACACACTTTTGGCCAGGCGCTGAACATATATCAATACATGAAGCCACCTTAAAATGAGGCAGCTCACTGGTCCATTTCACTCAGTACTATCGACCAGGGCTTTTTGTGTAGAAAAAGCCCAGCAGGAACTCATTAGCATAATAGGCCACACCCAATAGCAGAAACTCCTTAGCATATTAGGCCACACCCCTGACAGCACCACTCATTAGCATATCAGGCCACACCCCCATGTTACCAGAAGTGTGGTCATCCAGCCACACCCACCTTTTGCTTCTTATTCTGTTTACCTTGTTTGTTGTCAAAACCCAGGGCCTTTTTTTTGTAGCAGGAACTCCTTTGCATATCAGGCCACACACCCCTAATGTAGCCAATCCTAATGAGTTTCTGCTGTTGGGTGTGGCCTATTATGCTAATGAGTTCCTGCTGGGCGTGGCCAACTCGGGAGCCAGCTGGAACTCCGTTCCTGTGTGTTCCTGCCCAAAAATAGCCCTGCTATCGACTCTGATTGGCCGCAGCTCTCCAGGGTCTAGAGCAGCAATCGTTCCCTCCTACGTACAAAGCATGCACTCTACCACTGACCTATTACCCCTGAAGAAGAAGAGTGGGTTTTTATACCCTGGTTTTCCCTGCCCTAGGGAGCCTCAAAGGGGCTTTACAATCGCCCTCTCCTCCTCTCCCTACAACAGGCGTCTTGTGAGGCAGGTGGGGCAGAGAGAGTTTGGAGAGAACTGTGACTGGCCCAAGGCCACCCAACAGGCTTCATGGGGAGAAGGAGTGGGGAATCAGACCCAGCTCTCCAGATTAGGGTCTGCTGCTCTTAACCACTACACCACACCGGATCGACCCTGGGACCTTCTGCATGCCAAGCCACTGAATCAGACCTTTGGTCCATCAAGTTCAGTATTGTCTGCTCAGACTGGCATCCGCTCTCCAGGGTCTCACGCAGAGGCCTTCCAAATCACCTCTTGCCTGGTCCTTTTAACTGGAGATGCCGGGGATTGAACCTGGGACCTTCTGCATGCCAGGCAGATGTTCTACCACTGAGCCACACACCCTTCTTTACAGTTCTCCAGAGTCTCAGGATGAGGTCTTTCACATCACCTACTGCCTGGTCCTTTTAACTGGAGATGCCAGGGATTGAACCTGGGACCTCCTGCATGCCAAGCAGAGGCTCTACCTCTGAGCCACTGAGGTCTTTCCGATCACCTCCTGCCTGGTCCTTTGAACTGGAGATGCCGGGGATTGAACCTGGGACCTCCTGCATGCCAAGCAGAGGCTCTGCCACTGAGCCACAGCCCCTCTCCATGGCTCTCCAGGGTCTCAGGCAGAGGTCTTTCCCATCACCTCTTACCCGATCCTTCTAACTGGGGATGCCGGGGATTGAACCTGGGACCTCCTGCATGCCAAGCAGAGGCTCTACCTCTGAGCCACTGAGGTCTTTCCGATCACCTCCTGCCTGGTCCTTTGAACTGGAGATGCCGGGGATTGAACCTGGGACCTCCTGCATGCCAAGCAGAGGCTCTGCCACTGAGCCATGGCCCCTCTTCATGGCTCTCCAGGGTCTCAGGCAGAGGTCTTTCCCATCATCTACTGCCTGGTCCTTTTAACTGGGGATGCCGGGGATCGAACCTGGGACTTTCTGCATGCCAAGCAGAGGCTCTACCTCTGAGCCACAGCACTCTTCTACTGGGAATCAAACCTGGCTCTCCAGTTTAAAATCCCCCCCTCTTAACCACTGCACCAGGCTGACTCTTGCAGGCCAGTCCTTCCCACTGAAACAGAGAGTGGTTCTGCTTCAGAAGCCCCCAAGGGATTATTTCACATCGCCTGAGGCAGTCTGGGTGGAGGCCAAGCAACAGGGCCAAGCGCCAGTCGGTTGCACTGCAAACAAAGCCAAAGTCCGCTCACCCGATGTAGTTAAATGGCACCAGTTTTATGCGCCCGATGTGCAGGGAAGCCACATGGCTGGGTCCACAGCTGTGTGTACGCTTCTGTTTTCTTTCTTTCTTTTTAAAAATCTGTGCCGTGAACACACTTTTGTATAATTTATGCAAATCCGGCAGTTTAGCACATTCCGTTTTGCATTTTATTCAACCACTAGCCAGTTTGGTGCAGTGGTTAAGAGCGCAGATTCTAATCTGGGGAAACCGGGTTTGATCCCCCACTCCTCCACATGCAGCTGCTGGCGTGACCTTGGGTCAGTCACAAGTTCTCTCAGAGCTGTTCTCTCAAGGGCAGTCCACAAAAGACCTCTCTCTCAGCCCCACCTTCCTCACAGGGTGTCCGTTGTGCGGAGGGGGAGGGGAAGGAGATTGTAAACCACTCTGAAACTCCTTTGGGTAGTGAAGGGCGGGGTATAAATCCAACTTGCACTATCCCTTGCATCATCTTATGATTGAGGTTTATAAGATTATGCCTGGGATAGAGCAGGTAGAGAAAGAGGTACTTTTCTCCCTTTCTCACAATACAAGAACTCCTTGTGGGCACTCCATGAAATTGCTGAGAGGTTGGGTTAGAACGGATCAAAGGAAGTTCTTCTTCACCCAAAGAGTGATGAACACATGGAATTCACTGCCACAGGAGGTGGCGGTGGCTACAAGCGTGGACAGCTTCCAGAGGGAACTGGATAAGCA
>NW_015165328.1:164788-165580 GCF_001447785.1 Gekko japonicus
TAGTGAAGGGCGGGGTAGAAATCCAATCTCTTCTTCTTCTTCTTCTTTTACCTCACAGGGTGTCTGTTGTGGGGAGGGGAAGGGAAAGAAGATTGTAAACTGCTCTGAGACTCCTTCGGGGAGTGAAGGGCGGGGTATAAATCCAATCTCTTCTTCTTCTTCTTCTTCTTCTTCTCCTCCTCCTCCTCCTCCTCCTCCTCCTCCTCCTCTCTGGCTACTGAAATTTCAACAGGCTTTGCCCATATGCTTTCAACGTTCTCTTCACAATCACAAAGAGAAGGAACCAACATGTTAGTGGGAGAGCGCAGCTGGTGTGGCTACAGGGTTTAGCAGACCTCCCTTAGTTTGCCAGGTTCCCCCCCCCCCCGCCCCCCCCTGCAGGAGACGAGAGGAGCTAGAGTTTTCAGATGCAGGCTGGGAAACTCCTAGGGATTTGGGGATGGAGCCTGGGGAGGACAGGGGCCTCAGTGGGGTACCATGCCACGGAGTCCACCCTCCAAAGCATCCATTTTCTCCAGGAGGAACTGATGAGCTGTAATTCCAGGGAATCCCCAGGTCCCACCTGGAGGCTGGCATCTCCAGCCAGGGCCACTATCTGTCCCCTACTTGAACCAGAGCCAGTTTGGTGTAGCGATTAGGAGCGCGGACTCTAATCTGGGAGAACCGGGTGTGATTCCCCAGATTAGAGTCCGTCAGGGGTCATTTCCTGCAGGAGCGCACAGGAGCGGAGCTCCGGCAGAAAAGAGCCCAAGGGGCGGGCACATGCAACAAGCCCCGCACCCTCCTCCCCGC
>NW_015165328.1:165692-172674 GCF_001447785.1 Gekko japonicus
AGTTTTGTTCAGGTACAGGCGCTCCCTCCTCTGCACGTCCCCCCCCCAATATCTAGCAATCCAGTACAGTCCAGTGGAGCCTGAACGTGGGTGTTGCCTTCTGACACACTTCCGGTGATGTCAGGGGGTGTGGCATATGTAAATGAGTTATGCGAATGAGCTCCTGCACCTCTATTTCTACGAAATGACCCCCGGAGTCCATGCTCCTAACCGCTACACCAAACTGGAAAAGTGGAAGGCCCAACAGGAGACGGCTCGACTCCGTCAAGGAATACAGCCCTCGGTTTGCGAGACCTGAGGCCCGGCTGTTAGGGATAGGATGTTCCGGAGACCATGAATTCGTAGGGTCTCCATAAGTCAGAATCGACCTGGTGGTCCTTAAAACACATGCGCGCGAATTAGGCAAACACAGTCCCAAGTAAAATAAAAGTTTACTTTAAAAATAAAAATAAGGAACGGGGCAGCCCTAGAATCTCAAAAAGAAAGGCCTCGGCCACTGCAGACGGTGCCCTCAAATGCGGCCTGCATACTTCCCTGAAGCACATCAGCCTGCCAGCAAAATAAGAAATTTTCACATCAGAGAGATACAGAGAAAAAGAGAGTACAGCTCCGCACATTCTATGCTACTTTCCATTTAAAGGTAAAGGTTTCCCTTGCTCGAAAGCCAGTCAAGTCCGACTCTAGGGTTGCGGTGCTCATCTCCGTTTCAAAGCCGAAGAGCCAGCGCTGTCCGAAGACGTTTCCGTGGTTATGTGGCCGGCATGACTAAACACCAAGGCGCACGGAACGTTGTTACCTGCCCATTAAAGTGGTACCTATTTATCTACTTGCAATTTCTTGCTTTAGAACTGCTCGGTTGGCAGGAGGTTTCCATTTACAGGTAGCTATTTCCGTAGGGAGCTTTGGAAAAGCGTCAGGTTCCCCCCGCAGTTTGAAGGGGAATGGCCTGTTCCCCCCCCCCCCCCATCACCACAGACCAGCTTTTATCCTTCTCCAAAAGGCGGCAAACGGTGGCCACACGCCCCTGAGGGAAAGACGTTCCACAGAATGCGAACACCTAACATGGAGCCCCTGCTTCTAGGGGACGGCCATGGCCATGTCCCAAAGCCAGTCCTCTTGAGCATAACCCCATAATACGCTTCATGTGCCAGCAGGCGCAAGCACAAAGAGTATTACCTGCACTCGCAAAAAGCTGATCGGGAAAGGAAATGCCCAAAGCCTCCAATTAAACAGAATTTAATTTCCCACAGGGCTCTCTCTCTCTCTCGGCACATTAAGTGTGCCCCACTGCGGTTTGAGAAAGACATGCGCGCAGACTCTTCCTGAGGGTCTCTCCTACACCCTGCCATATGCTGGGGTGTGTGTTTGCGCCTTAGCACTGTGTAGCAATGTACCAGATTTGGGGTAGTGGTTAGAAGGGTGGACTCTAATCTGGGAGAACCGAGTTTGACCCCCCCACTCCTCCCCATGCAGCCGCTGGTGTCACCTTGGGTCACTCACAAGTTCCCTCAGAGCTGTTCTCTCAAGGGCAGTTCTCTCGGAGCTCTCTCAGCCCCACCTACCTCCCAGGGTGTCTGTCGTGGGGAGGGGAAGGGAAAAGAGATTGTCCGTCACTCTGAGACTCCTTCGGGGAGTGAAGGGCGGGGTATAAATCCAACCTCCTCCTCTTCTACATATAGAGAACTAGTTTGGTGTAGTGGTAAGGAACATGGACACGGATCTGGGAGAATTGGGTTTGATTCCCCACTTGTTTTCCACATGCAGCCGCTCATGTGACCTTGGGTCAGTCACAAGTTCTCTCAGGAGCAGTCCTCGAAAGAGCTCTCCCGGCCCCACCTCCCTCACAGGGTGTCTGTTGTGGGGAGGGGAAGGGAAAGGAGATGGTAAGCCGCTCTGAGACTCCTTCGGGGAGTGAAGGGCGGGGTATAAATCCAATCTCTTCTCCTCTATGCAGGCCTGGTCATAAAACCAAAGCCTGACCACAGTTTCTCTCTGCCACAAAAGGCAGTGGAGCCGCATGTGCAAACAACCACCCTGTGAGGCAGATTGAGATTAAGCCCAACGTTCCCCAATGAGCTTCCATAACAGAGGGAGGATCTGAATGTTTATTGCAGACATCCCCGACGTGGCACCCACGGGCACTGCTGCGCCCACTAAAACTTTCCTGGTGCCCCCCAAGTGTTTTTAAAAGAGGGTGGGGCTTTTTGCCAGCAGGCCTTCTGAGGAGCCGTGTGTCCGCAAGCAAACAGTTTAAAACACCACTCCCTCACATTCTGCGACTGGCTCCGCCTCCTGCAGCCGCCATGTTGTGTCAGAATTTGAAAGGGGCTCACAGGATAGAAAACATCAGAGGCTCCTGATTTATTGTGTGTATCATTTTATAATTCTGTGCCGACTGCATTCTTTGTTGAGCCTCTCGTGCTGTCTGGTTGACCAACACATGCCATATTTCCCTGTCTCACATCTGAAGAGATCGTCTGTTTATAATTGTCGGGGCTGTTGTGCGACAAATCAATCCTGCTAGGTGGGCTAAATGTGGGATACGAAGCTCGGACAAACTTTGGTGCTTGTTTGGTGCCAAGACCCAGTTTGGTGTAGTGGTTAAGAGCAGCAGGACTCTAATCTGGGAGACCCAGGTTTGATTCCCCACTCCTCCACCTGCAGCTGCTGGGGTGACCTTGGATCAATCCCAGTTCTCTCAGAGCTGTTCTTGAAAGAGCGGTCCTCGAAAGAGCTCTCTCAGCCCCACCTACCTCACAGGGTGTCTGTTGTGGGGAGAGGAAGGGAAGGAGATTGTAAACTGCTCCAAGACTCTGAATGAAGGGCGGGGTATAAATCCAATCTCTTCTTCTTTATTTAATTCATTTGTAACCTGCCTTTCACCACCTCAACGGGGACCCAAAACAGCTTGCATCTTTCTCCACTATTTGATGCTCACAACAACCCTATGAGGTAGGGTAGGCTGAGAGAAAACGACTGGTTCAAGGTCACCCAGCGAGCTTCCATGGCATGAGCAAGGATTCGAACCCGACACTCCCAGATGCTAGTCCGCCACTCTTACCTAGCACACCACCAAGGCTCATACAGGGCATATCCGTCGTACATTTTGCGAGCATTATCTAAATCCGGAAATATCCTGGAAGTGTCTCCAGGACAGCATTCTAATTCAAGTTTCCCCAGGAAACCCAAATCTCTGAATTGATTTTTTAAAATGTTTTGTAACCTGCTTTGCGCCTCGGTGAGAAAAAGCAGGGGAGAAACGAAGCAGAAGAAAGAAAAAAAGAAAGAAAACTCTCCTCTCCCTAATCCTAACCCAACTGCCACACCAGAGGAGCAGGGCACTATCTGGGCGAGTCCAATGCTCTCAGCCTCGCCTACCTCACAGGGCTGTTTTGTGAAGATAAAACTGGGAAAGGTGGAGATATTGTCAGCCACTTGGGAGGGAGAAAAATGCAGAACAAACAAACAGTGCCCAGGAAACAAAAGTTCTGGTCAGAAACCGTACCTGTAAAGGTGGAAGGATCACCCCTAAACCACAGCCTTCAATAAACCACGATGCTGCATCAGTCTCTATTAGGCATGCCAAACTCCAGGCAGGGCCTGGGTATCCCCTGGAATTACCATTTGAGTATTCTGGTGGGATATCTGACTACTACCCCTGGGCCTATATACCAACAGACCAAAAACCACTGTGGTAACATTACCAATGACACATTTAATAATTCTATGAGCATCAATTTGTAAAGCTCTTAATCTTACAATATGGTAAAAGAATTCAGGCATCGGCAAAGCAAAGTCCAACATAATCATATCCTCGATGAGAACACCGGTTTTTACACTCATTTCACCAATCTTCCTCATGAGTAAGAAGTCTTACAAAGTTGGAAGATGTCAACCTCTTGATTCCGCTTAGTTTCTTTTTCAAAACAGTATAGCTTCTTATTTGTTTTCTTCTTAGTCAAACTCTCCTGGAAAAAGCATAGTTATAAGGAGTGGAGAAGGACATGAAGCTGAATGGAATAGTTTTGTTGTGATTTTTAACTAGAGTAGTTGTTAGACTTGGAACTGAAAGTAAGAACTGAATTTTTTTACCATATTGTAATTTTACCACAGTGGTTTTTGGTCTGTTGGTATGTACCTGCACACTGTGACCTGGGTTTTTTGACTTGACTTTTACTACCCCTGGGCCGCAAGATCTCTGCTGGCTGCCCATTTGTTCTGGGCAAAATTCAAAGTGCCGAAAAAACGGTGAGCTAGCTCACACTAGCTTAGAGGGAACGCTGCTTCTGACCTCGAAGCCCCTAAACAGCTTGGGGCCAGAGTACCAGGATCACCTCCTCACAGACTATCCAACCCACCCATCAAGATCTGTGAAGAATTATAGAGTCATAGGATCATAGAGTTCTTAGGGCCCTCCAAGGTCATCTAGTCCAACCACCTGCACAGTGAAGGAAATTCACAAATTCCTACCCCCACACCCCCAGTGGCCCCTGTTCCATGCCCAGAAGATGACCAAAAACCCCTCAAAAAACTCAACCTTCCAGGATCTCGAGCCAAACTGGCCTGGAGAAAAAGTGCTTCCTGACCCCAAAGTGGCTGTCAGCATTTCCCTGGGCGTGTGAGAAAGGGCAGCGGGAACTAAGCCCTGAGGCAACCCTCCCTCTCGTGATCTGCCCGAGTTAACAGAATTTGTATTGCTGTCCGATGGCCATCTAGCCTCTGTTTGAACACCTCCAAAGAAGGAGAGCCCACCACCTCCCGAGGAAGCCTGTTCCACTGAGGAATGGCTCTGCCAGGAATTCTAGCTTATCTCACTAGAGATGCTAATTTTGTGCCCCAAAGCATTTCTTCTCTGCATTTTGCATTGATTCCCTTTTTTGCAACCCCCCCCTCCCACCTTCTGACTGGGAAATAAGGACTCAAGGATCTCCATTCCTAGTTTATCTGACGAAGGGACCTTTGACACTCGAAAACTCATGGCCCCGAAATCCCGTTGATCTCTTAAAGTTCTACTGGCCCCTAAACCTTGATCTTTTACTGCAGACAAAGACGGCTACCCCAAAAAAAACTCTAAGCCAGCTTGGTGTAGTGGTTGGGAGCGTGGACTCTAATCTGGGAGAACCAGGCTTGATTCCCCACGCCTCCACATGAAGCTGCTGGGGTGACCTTGGGTCAGTCACAAGCTCGCACAGAGCTATTAAAAACTGAACTGCTACGGCCCTTACGCTATTGGCACTAAGAACAACTATGGATACTGGTTTAGCTATATTGGACCACCATACAGCAATCGCCATCAGCACTTAATTGCACTTTGTATGTACAGTGTTGTTACGTGAACTGTATTGCTCTTTTGTATTTGTGTTGTATTGTATTTTAACCTGTTGTACACCGCCTTGAGCCTGCCTGTGCAGGAAAGGTGGGTTATAAATCGAAAATAATAATAGAAAGCTGTTCTCTCAGGAGCAGTTCTGCGAAAGAGCTCTCTCAGCCCCACCTGCCTCCCAGGGTGTCTGTTGTGGGGAGGGGAAGGAGATCGTAAGCTAGCTCACAGTTGCTTAGCCTCCGGCTCACACTTTTTTGTCTCAGCTCAGGAAGGAGGGCTCCAGAGCAAACCGATTTATGCAGCAGCCAAATCGCTCACCCACAGCTCTAATGCCGGTAGCTCACAAAGTAGAATTTTTGCTCATAAGACTCCACATCTTAGAGGGAGTACTGGTCGTAGGTCCTTATTCTGACATCCCAGTATCCTAGAGGCAAACTGTGCTGCCTTTCCTTCCTCATAAGAGCACTTGCTGGATCAGACCGGTGTTTGATTTAGTTCGGCTTCCTGTTATCTCCCGAGCGGCCGACCAGCTACCAAGCCAGAAGACAAGTCACATGAGCACAACTGTTTGCAGCAGAAACCTCAAAGAACTGAAAAGAAGAAGAAGAGAAGAAGATTGGATTTTTACCCCGCCCTTCACTACCCAAAGGGGTCTCAGAGCGGCTTACAAACTCCTTTCCCTTCCCCTCCCCTCAACAGACACCCTGTGAGGTAAAAGAAGAAGAAGAAGAGATTGGATTTATACCCCGCCCTTCACTACCCAAGGGAGTCTCAGAGCGGCTTACAAACTCCTTTCCCTTCCCTTCCCCACAACAGACACCCTGTGAGGTAAAAGAAGAAGAAGAAGAGATTGGATTTATACCCCGCCCTTCACTACCCAAGGGAGTCTCAGAGCGGCTTACAAACTCCTTTCCCTTCCCTTCCCCACAACAGACACCCTGTGAGGTAAAAGAAGAAGAAGAAGAGATTGGATTTATACCCCGCCCTTCACTACCCAAGGAGTCTCAGAGCGGCTTCCAATCTCCTTTCCCTTCCCCTCCCTGCAACAGACACCCTGTGAGGAAGGTGAGGCTGAGAGAGCTCATTCAAGAACTGCCCTTGAGAGAACAGCTCTAAGAGAACTTGTGACTGACCCAAGGTCCCACCAGCAGCTGCACGCGGAGGAGTGGGGAAATCCAACCCGGTTCTCCCAGATTAGAGTTCGTGCTCCTGACCACCACACCGAACTGGCTCTCATACGGAGAGACGTACGGCGATGGTTTCCCATTGCCTGCCTCTGCACAAGAACCCGGGACTTCCTTGGTGGTCTCCCATGCAAGTAGTAACCAGAGCCAACCCTTCTTCGCTTCCAAAAGCTGATGAGGATCAGGCTAGCCTGGGCCATCCAGGTCAAAGCCGAAGACACTCAGAGATGGTTTGCCGTAGCCTGCCTCTGCATAGCAACCCTGGACTTCCTTGGTGGTCTCCCATCCAAGTACGAACCGGGGTGACCCTACTTATTTATTTATTTTGAGATTTATATCCCGCCCTACCCGCACGGCCCAGGGCGGCAAACAAGCGGCGACGCCGGAAATAAAACACAAGTTAGATTAAAACCTTAACCAATACAGACTAAAATGGTGCTCAACAATTCAATTTTAAACTTCAAGATGGTCAATA
>NW_015165328.1:172724-173445 GCF_001447785.1 Gekko japonicus
GCAGGGCCCGGATCTCCACCGGGAGCTCATTCCACCAGGTAGGAGCCGCCACCGAAAAGGCCCTGGCTTTGGTTAGGGCAAGCTTAATATCCCGGGGGCCTGGAACCTCTAAAAGGTCCAGACTCCCCGTTCGCAGCGCTCTTGGGGGAACATACGGGGAGAGGCGGTCCCTCAGCTTCCAAGGTCCCTTAGCTTCCAAGGTCTGACGAGATCAGTCAAACCTGATCTCTCCAAGTCACAGCACATGCTCAAAACTCAAGGCTAGGCATTCAAACTCAGATCCGAGACACAAACTCTCACCATTAGCCCATGTAGGGAGAGCCGCGCCCACCCTGATCAGCAAGGACTAGAAACTTGAAAGTCCAAAAGCCGCAGAAGGGGCGAAGGGATTGGTCACTTCCCTTCCCGTAGCCTGGGGCCAAGGAACTCGGGGCTACAAAAATGCATTTGTTTCCAAGGCGCCGGGGAGGGGGGGTTTACTGCCCTTTCACAGACAGGTCGTTCCACCGGAATCTCCCCGCAAGGAAACCGATCCCGAGATCAGCGATAAGTCCCTACAGGAAAGCCCGGAGAAAGAGTTCCAGATCTTTGCAGGGAAAGCAACAGATCCGGAAAGAGAATTAAACCCACAAATATCTTTTATTTTTTATTTTTTTAAGACACAGCATCCCCCCCCCCAACACACACCCACAACCTTCTTCCTTTTATGCATTCCTTGAGA
>NW_015165328.1:173881-207560 GCF_001447785.1 Gekko japonicus
GAGCCCCTGATGCGCGGCCCCCGCGCATCAGGGGCTCTCCAAGAGGAACCCCGGCTCCTCAACAGCTGGATCCCAGCACCGTTTGCAGCTGGATCCCCGGCTGCAAGGGATCTCCGGCTGCAGGGGATCTCTTAGATCCCTCCAATCCGACCCACTGAGCGAAAAAAAAATCGATCCAGCATCTCCGCTTACCTCGCAGGCAGGAGGGACGGATCCAGCTCGGCTCAAGGCAGCCCGGGCTCTTCCTCCCCCCCCCCCCGCCTTTTCTGCACTTTCCATCTCGAAGCTCCGCCCCTAAAGGCAATGGGGCGGGGCTTGGCCCGAGGGGCGGGGCGGGAGAGCGCGCATGCGCCCAATGGCGCATGGGGGAGAAAAGAGGGCGTTTTCATTCATTCGTTGGTGCGGTCTCTTGGGAGCAGGTGCGCTGTTCGATCTTTTTTCGCTGGCAGGCTTTTTTTTTACTCGCGAGTAAACCCGGCTTCTCTCAATGGCCTCGACTCCCTAAGTAACGGGGCGTTGCTCCGGAGGAAGCGCCCCGGTGCGGACTCGAACTGAAGTCGGCGCGGGTGGATGAAGGAGCGGCTGGGGATGTGTCTACTCGCGAGTAAAGCGAGAGTCCGGCCCATGCACAGGGAGAGCTGCAACCTGGGGAGGCTAGAGCCGGCACGTTTGGTGTGATTCGACACATGATGCGCCCCGCGCAGAAGAACCTCGCACGTGTCCTCTTGCACGGGGGTAAGGGAAGTTGAACTAATAATCCTGTTTTCTGCACCCACATTAGAGACACACGGCTGCCCCTGGCCTCTTTTAGAGCTTTCTGGTGCCCCGCGCATAGGACCAATGTTCCCTCTAAGTGGTAGAGTCTTGTGAACAAAAATTTTACTTTGTGAGCTACTGGCATGAAAGTTGTGAGCGGGCGATTTGGCTACTGCATAAATTAGTTTGCTCTGGAGCCATCCTTCCTGAGCTGAGACAGAAATGTGTGAGCTGAATGCTAAAAAACTGTGAGCTTGCTCACACAAACTCAGCTTAGAGGGAACAGTGCATAGGACCCAAGCAATGTTCCCTCTGAGCTGTGGAGTCTTGTGAGCAAAAATTCTACTTTCTGAGCTCCTGGCATTAAAGTTGCGAGCGAGCCATTTGGATACTGCATAAATTAGTTTGCTCTGGAGCCATCCTTCCTGAACAAAGACAAAAATGTGTGAGCCAGGGTCTAAAAAACTGTGAGCTAGCTCACACTAACTCAGCTTAGAGGGAACACTGGACCCAAGCCAATATGCTGGATTTCCCAACCTCCAGGTCTCCCGACTGCAGAGATCAGTTCTCCTCAGGGCTATTTTTGGGCCGGCTGGCTCCTGAGTTGGCCACGCCCAACAGGAACTCATTAGCATAATAGGCCACACCCAACAGCAGAAACTCATTAGGATTGGCTACAATTAGGGGTGTGTGGCATAACAAGCAAAAAGGCCCTGGGTTTTGACAACAAACAAGATAAAGAGAATAAGAAGCAATAGGTGGGTGTGGCTGGGTGACCACACTTCTGGTAACATGAGGTGTGTGGCCTAATATGCGAATGAGCTGTGCTGTCAGGGTGTGGCCTAATATGCTAATGAGTTCCTGCTGTTGGGTGTGGCCTATTATGCTAATGAGTTCCCGCTGGGCTTTTCTACAAAAAGAGCCCTGGCTTCTCCCGGAGAAGAAGAGATTGGATTTCTACCCCGCCCTTCACTACCCAAGGGAGTCTCAGAGCGGTCTACAAACTCCTCTCCCTTCCCCTCCCCACAAGAGACACCCTGGGAGGTAGGCGGGGCAGAGAGAGCTCTGACAGAAACATAAGACAGCTCTTATCAGAACTATGGCTTGCCCAAGGTCCTCCAGCCAGGTGCAAGTGGAGGAGAAGGGAATCAAACCCGGTTCTCCCAGATTAGAGTCCGCACACTTAACCACTACGCCAAACTGGCTCTCTGCCCCACCTACCTACAGTGTCTGCTGTGGGGAGGGGAAGGGAAAGGAGAAAATGGCTGCTCTGGAGGGTGGACTCTATGGCATTAGAGCCAGTTTGGTGTCATGGTTAGGAGCGCGGACTCTAATCTGGGAGAACCGGGTTTGATTCCACACTCCTCCACATGCAGCTGCTGGTGTGACCTTGGGCCAGTTACAAGTTCATTCAGAGCTGTTCTCTCAGGGGTAGTCCTCAAAAGAGCTCTCTCAGCCCCACCTACCTCACAGGGTGTCTGTTGTGGGGAGGGGAAGGGAAAGGAGTTTGTAAGCCGCTCTGAGACTCCTTTGGGTAGTGAAGGGCGGGGTATAAATCCAATCTCCTCTTCTTCTTCTTTTACCTCGCAGGGTGTCTGTTGTGGGGAGGGGAAGGGAAAGGAGTTTGTAAGCCGCTCTGAGACACCTTTGGGGAGTGAAGGGTGGGGTATAAATCCAATCTCTTCTCCTTCTTCTTTTACCTCACAGGGTGTCTGTTGTGGGGAGGGGGAGGGGAAGGAGTTTGTGAGCCACTCTGAGACACCTTTGGGTAGTGAAGGGCGGGGTATCAATCCAATCTCTTCTCCTTCATTCCACTGCAATTTAAACCGGCTCCTTTTGCAGATTGCCCTGGACGGGTTCCATTTCCCTTGTCTGCACCAGATCGCAACGGCGCAATGCTCGACATCCACTTCTGGCACATCCCAGCATGGGCGTAATGTGTAAAGATTGTTGTGAAGTTAATTGCTTTAGGATTTGAGAGTGGGATTTTGGTCCCGACCCAGGAACCATTAAGCCAGACGACCGGCATGTAATTGAAATTGGCTGTCATTGGTTCTGGAGGGGTTTGAGGATTGCTTTGCTTGCATAGTGAAGGATATTTGGTAATGCAGCAGAATTCTATGAGCTCAACACATACTCTGGGGATATGAGGCTTAAGTGCAGAGGGTGGGCGGGGAAGATAATGGATAGAGGCGGTGTCAATTAAGCCGCTGATTCAAAACATGCTTACTGGGAAATGGACCTGACGGAAATTAAGCTGCAGAACGGAACTTTTAAAAAAAGTTAAATAGAGTGGCATTCCAAAACTTCAACAGGAATAACAAGCGCACATCTTGGTAAATTCTCCCCATACATATACCCCAAATCGCGTCGCTTACAGCCTGAAAATCTTGTTGGGTTCTAAGGTGCTATGCTGTAAGATGCCATCAAGTCAAAGTTGACTTCTGGTGACTTCATACGGGGTTTCAAGGCTTTGCCATTCCCTGCCTCCACATCATTAAAAAAAAAAAAAGGAATAGAAGAGGAAGAAGAAGAAATTGGATTTATACCCCGCCTCTCACTACCTGAAGGAGTCTCTGAGCAGCTTACAATCTCCTTCCCCCTCTCTCCCCACAACAGACACCCTGTGAAGCAGGTGGGGCTGAGAGAGCTCTTTTGAGGACTACCCCTGAGAGAAGAGCTCTGAGAGAACCGTAACTGACCCAAGGTCACACCAGCAGCTGCATGTGGAGGAGTGGGGGAATCAAACCCGGTTCTCCCAGATCAGAGTCCACGCTCCCAACCACGACACCAAACTGGCACTAAATAATTGTTTTTTATTATTTTGGGGATGCACAGCATATATCCAACTATAACATAAACATCTTTAACATAATAAACATAAAAGGAATCTAAATAACCTCATTATCTCAGTATTTGGCAATGTTACAACTTTGGCAATATATATAGTCTATTAACACAGAGGATAGTTGCACCAAAGTTTGACTCTTTCTACAATTCCTTGCAATTCTCATTTTTAGGAATGACTTTGTGTTCCTTCAAACATTCTGTCACAGGGATCCATAGAGCTCTGAAGTCTTCTAAGTGTTTCTCCGACTGAGGCATAAAGATACCATTTGAGATCTTACCTGACACAAAGTGATCCCAGTATAGAGAGCCACATTTGCAAGGAAGTTACCTTTTTATCTTTCCAGGTATATGCCATCAATATCCTTGCCACTGCCAGTAGAGTAGAAATCAGTGTCTTTTTTGCCTTGATTCCCCACTCCTCCACATGCAGCTGCTGGTGTGACCTTGGGTCTGTCACAAGTTCTTTCGGAGCTGTTTTCTCACGAGCAGTTCTCCAAAGAGCTCTCTCAGTCCCACCTCCCTGCAATGTTCCCTCTAAGCTGTGGAGTCTTGTGAGCAGAAATTCTACTTTGTGAGCGACTGGCATTAAAGTTGCGAGCGAGCGATTGGGCTGCTGCATAAATTAGTTTGCTCTGGAGCCATCCTTCCTGAGCTAAGACAAAAATGTGTGAGCCAGAGGCTAAAAAACTGTGAGCTAGCTCACACTGACTCAGCTTAGAGGGAACACTGCTCACGGGGTGTCTGTCGTGGGGAGGGGCAAGGAAAGGAGTTTGTGAGCCGCTCTGAGATTCCTTTGGGTAGTGAAGGCCGGGGTAGAAATCCAATCTCTTCTTCTTCTTCTCTTCTGTTCTTTGAACAGGACACATTGACCCAACTATTCAAGAGGACGGTCTTCAGGAGCAAAGGTCAGTTGTGTCCTGTAATCTTTTGTATTCCCTTTATTATTGCCTGCCGCTGCGTAACAACCTTGGACTTCCTTGGGGGTCTCCCATCCAAATACTAGATAGGGCCGACCCTGCTTAGCTTCTGAGCTCTGATGAGATCGGGCTAGCATAAGGTGCTACTGGAATCAAAATGTAGTCGGTCTACTTCAGACCGATAACGCTATCTTCTGAAACGGAAACTATCTCCAGAGTCCAAACGCAGGATCAGTAGCAAGCAGAACACCCAAAATTAAGGCATCTGTGGTCACTGTATAAGTTATGAAGTGTTTATGTGTATTGGGCAGTTACATAAGAACCTAAGAGAAGCCAATGTTGGATCAAATCAGTGGCCCATCTAGTCCAACACTCTGTGTCACACAGTGGCCAAAAATACCAGGGGCCAGGACACTAGAAGCCCTCTCACTGTTGCCCCCCACCCCCAAGCACCAAGAATACAGAGCATCACTTGCCCCAGACATACGAACATAAGAGAAGCCAATGTTCGATGAGGCCAATGGCCCATCTAGTCCAACACTCTGTGTCACACAGTGGCCAAAAATACCAGGTGTCATCAGGAGGTCCAGCAGTGGGGCCAGGACACTAGAAGCCCTCCCACTGTTCCCCCCCCCCCCAAGCACCAAGAAGACCGAGCATCACTTGCCCCAGACTGAGAGTCCCTATCTATACCTGGTGGCTAACAGCCACTGATGGACCTCTGCTCCATATGTTTATTTTATTTTTATTTATTTATTGATTTGATTTCTATCCCGCCCTCCCAAAGGCTCAGGGCGGCTCACATACGATAAAACCAGATACAATATCAGCATATATAATATTATCCAGTTCCCTCTTGAAGCCGCCCACGTAGCTCCCACCACCTCCTGTGGCAGTGAATTCCAAGTGTTAATCACTCTTTGGGTGAAAAAGTACTTCCTTTTATCCGTTCTAACCCGACTGCTCAGCAATTTCATGGAGTGCCCACGAGTTCTTGTCTTGTGAGAAAGGGAGAAAAGGACTTCTTTCTCTGCCTGCTCTATGCCATGCACAATCTTGTAAACCTCGATCATGTCACCCCTCAGCCATCGTTTCTCCAAGCTAAGGAGGCCCAAGTACTTTAACCTTTCTCTATACGGAAAGTGTTCCAACCCTTTGATCATTCGAGTTGCCCTTTTCTGCACTTTTTCCAATGCAATAATATCCTTTCTGAGGTGTGGTGACCAGTTGGGTTTGGAAAGATAAACACTGTCAGATGTCAGCTGCAGGCCAAATCAGGTGGGTGAGAGAGGCATTGCTAGAGCTCACCTGCAAGCTGACGACGCATTTAATGTCCTAACGGTTGGATGTTCACCCCCTCTGTCATGCTAAACTTAAACCTGCTAGCCTTTCAAAAGTTAGCAGGTATGCCAGCTGCATTCCATAGGTGCATATGCCCTCCCTAGGTTAATATTAATTCAGCCAAGTTTGTTTATTTTGATGGTAACATACCAGGAAGCGGTCTTCCTGTTCCACTGAATTAATTCCAAGCGAGGGTTTCCTGAAACACTCCTGAAGCAAACAGAACGTGGAGTTTTTGGACTGATCTTCCTCCTATGCTTTTAGCTGCAGCTAGACCCGTAGAGATTCAGAAGGTGAGACAGCTCAGGGTAGAGGGAACAGATTGGGGGAGAATCCAGATTCTAAATTTCTTTCTTTTTAAGAATATTTTATTTATAGAGTTATATTATGTTGTGCAGCCCAAATACATACAGATTGGTTTATACATTCGGAGTCTTTTACTTAAGGTTATTTTCCCAGCACTTGTATGAGAAACAGAGGAGAATCCTTGGAAAACCCAGCATGGAAAGGCAGACCAAGAGCGAATACAGTCTTGCAGTGCAACGACGCCTTCTCTCAAGGCATTAAATCACATAAAAGTTGCCTTGTGTTGAGTCATGCCCATGGGCTGTCTAGTGCACTGTTCTGCCCGGTGTCGTGGTTAGGAGCGCGGACTCTGATCTGGGAGAACCGGGTTTGATTCCCCACTCCTCCACATGCAGCTGCTGGTGTGACCTTGGGTCAGTCACAAGTTCTCTCAGAGCTGTTCTCTCAAGGGCCGTTTCTGCCAGAGCTCTCTCAGCCCCGCCTACCTCACAGGGTGTCTGCTGTGGGGAGAGGAAGGGAAAAGGAGTTTGTAAGCCGCTCTGAGACTCTGAGTGAAGGGTGGGTTATAAATCCGATCTCCTCCTCCTCCTCCTGGGTATGTTTAAGGCTGGGGAGGAGACGACTGAGAGGTGACATGATAGCTATCCTCAACTACTTGAAGGGCTGTCATAGAGAGGATGGGGCGGAGTTTTCTGTTGCCCCAGAAGGTCGGACCAGAACCAATGGGTTGAAATTAAATCAGTGTCAGGACCCACAGCTAAACAACAAAGTACATGCTTCCATGAAGGTTTTACTTTTATTGAAAAGCCATAGATGCAATACCACGAACACTGTTAGGAATGGCGGGATACCTGTGCGCATAATAGGATATAGGGCATTCGTATGCACCCCCCATAGCAATAACCAATTAGGTGGGCTCACGTGCGCGGGAGACTGCTGGACTCTAACGGCTGTGAAGCTGGGAACGGAGAAGCTCCCACGGACGATAGACACCACATACCTCACCAGTACAACATTAAAGATAAGCGTTACAGCTTTGAAGCAATTAAGCGCATGGGAAGGAATGCAAAGCGATTAGAAAACATCTCCACACTCATGGCAGCGTAGCTGACAATCAGAAGAGTTTTCAGCTAAACCTTAGGACAGACTTCCCGACAGTCAGAGCCCGCGTGGCTCTCCCTCTGGCCCATCTCAGCTGCGCCTCCTCCCCGTGCCGAGCTCCGCTCCAACCTTGCCACTCCAGGCTGGCCGCTTTCTTTTTTTTGTGGGGGGGGGGAGGGCAGGGAAGGGTCGCCTCAGTGCTTAGTTCTCGCGGTCCTTTCTTCCACGCCCAGGGAAATGCTGATCGCCACTTTGGGGTCAGGAAGCACTTTTTCTCCAGGCCTGTTTGGCCGGGGATCCTGGAGGTTTGTTGTTATCTTCCAGGCATGGAACAGGGGTCACTGGGAATATGGAGGGGGAGGTATTTGTGAATCTCCTGCATCGTGCAGGGGGCTGGACTAGATGACCCTGGAGGGTCCCTTCCAGCTCCATGATTCTATTCTATGAAACGACCAGTAAGCCTTGGTGCTCTGTGGAGATTGAAGAATCTCATTCGTTTTCCTTCCTTGCCCCCAGAATGACTATCCTGCACTTGCTATCGCACTGGGGTCACAGGCAATGCTCCCTCTAAGCTGTGGAGTCCTGTGAGTAAAAATTCTACTTTCTGAGCTACCGGCATTAATGTTGCGAGCGAGCGATTTGTCTGCTTCATAAAATAGTTTGCTCTGGAGCCCTCCCTCCTGAGCGAAGACAAAAATGTGTGAGCTGGAGGCTAAAAAACTGTGAGCTAGCTCACACTGACTCAGCTTAGAGGGAACACTGGACAGTGACTTGCAAATGGAACCCACCGGAATGTTCCCTAGGCCCAGGGGTCATTTCCTGCAGGAGCGCACAGGTGCGGAGCTCGAGCAGTAAAGAGCCCAGAGGGGGGGCACATGCAACAAGCCCCACCCCCTGCTCCCAGCAGCCCTCAGTCAGAGCAAGAAGCAGCCAGGGAAGTTGCAGAGACCCCCCCCCCCCCCGGTCCAAAACAGTCCAGTGGCACCTTTAAGACCAAGTTTTATTCAGGTACAAGCTCTCCCTCCTCTGCGAGGACAGATCTTCACGTCCCCCCCCCCAATAGCTAGCAATCCAAAACAGTCCAATGGCGCCGGAGTGGTGGGTGTTGCCTTCTGACACACTTCCGGTGATGTCAGGGGGTGTGGCATATGCAAATAAGTTATGCTAATTAGTTGTGCATAAGAAGTCATGCCAATGAATTCCTGCACCTCTTTTTCTACGAAATGACCCCTGCCTAGGCCCACCAAGTCTTGGGTTGCACCGTGTGCCAAAGCCAATCCAGCCACTGTGGCTGCACAACTGTGTCTTGAAGGACGGTGGCTGAGAGCGGATGGACGGGGTGGGGAGACCAAAACACCATCACAAAACACTTCTGCGAGCGGACAAGTGTCAGTTTTTGTGTGCACTGCCAAAAGGGGGGAGAGGATCTCCATTCCCCACACACTGTGTCTAAATAGATATGATCCAAAGTCTCCCTACCATTCCCAGGCTACGTGGTCATTTCGTAGAAAAAGAGGTGCAGGCGCTCATTAGCACAACTCATTAGCGTAACGTATTTGCATATGCCACACCCCCTGACCTCACCGGAAGTGTCTGAATAACAAAGGGAACAGCCATTTTATTGAGAGGGGTCATGATTCCAACGATTTTAAGTGTGTTACTTTAGAGGTCCTTCAGTCCAAACCATACACTGTTGCAGACACACATCAGCTATTGTTACAGAGGGAGGCGTACTGGATTTTCAAGCTGGCCACAGTTCAACCGGCCGGTTTAAACTCAGCATTAGAATTAGCGTGCTTCCTGTAAACACTCACATACACAAAAGAAGTTCAGTCACTCACTGGCCCAGTGAATTCTGATACAACTTACCTGAGATTCCTTAATGTTGCATGTACTCTTCTATATTAGATGTATTATTATTCTTTAATGTCGTATGTACTCTGCTATATTGGATGTATTATGCATGCACTCCTGGTTTTGCTACAAATGTTTTGCTACAAATGTTTTGACAAATGGTGCAAGCACATTGTTACAATTGATAAGTTGGCACCAATAGGTTTGAGGCACATGACCTTGGACCTGTATATAGTGAAAGCGTTGTTAGTAGTCACTTAAGACTTACCTGTCCACTTGAGATGTCATGATTGTAGCTATATAGCTGTGAAGACTGTTTTGGTAAGATTTTATAAGTTTCCTATAATTAATTCAATGTTCAACAATGCTTGGTATGCAGTTTACTATACATGCAATTATTTTATTCACAGATTCAGAGACTCCAGTAAAATTGTATGTATTATGTATCAATTAGGTATGCAAGCATTGTTTATTTTACACCTGTTGAAGGGCTCCTTGTTCTGATTTACAATTGTGTATTGACAGGGGACCTACTTGTTCACCTGTTGAATATAAAAGCACACATCATGAATACCATCAGTACCAGAAATTAGTTTACTTTCGTGTAATTTACTTCTGTGTGCACGTCTGCAGCAATCCTTGTGTTTTTCATTCTTCATCACCGGAAGTGTGTCAGAAGGCAACACCCACCGCTCAGGTTCCACTGGACTGTTTTGAACTGCAAGCTATTGGGGGGGGGGGACGTGCAGATCTGTCCTTGCAGAGGAGGGAGAGCTTGTACCTGAATAAAACTTGGTCTTAAGGGTGCCACTGGACTGTTTTGGACCAGAGGGCCGAGGGGAGCGCTGCAGCTTACCTGGCTGCTTCTTGCTCTGACTGAGGGCTGCTGGGAGCAGGGGGTGGGGCATGTTGCATGTGCCCGCCCCCTGGGCTCTTTACTGCCGGAGCTCCGCTCCTGTGCGCTCCTGCAGGAAATGACCCCTGGTGGTAAGTACCGTCAAGTTGCAGCTGATTTATGGCGACTCAGTAAGGGTTCTCAAGGCGAGAAACTCATAGGGGGTGGTTTGCGGTTGACTCCCCCTGTGTAGCAACCCTGAAACCATTTGGGGATCTGCCCTCCAAGCACTAACGGGGGCCAACCCTGCTTAGATTCCGAGATCCGGCTAGCCTGGGCCTTCCAGGTTGGGTCTTTGTGTAGCAACTTCGGCCTTCCTTGGTGGTCTCCTGCCCAAGTACTCCGCTTAGCTTCTGAGATCTGATGAGATCGGGCTCGCCCGGGCCATACAGGTCAGGGATTCCCGCTGCCTTGAACAGTCCCATATTTCTGTGCCTGGTGATTTCGTTGCATTGGGATCAGGAGGACTTCTCTTTCGCATCTGTGGATAACAAAAGGTTTGGCGCCACCTCCTGGCCACATGGTAACCATGAGTGGCTAGCAGCCAGTGCCTCTTCTGAGCCGAAGACGTTATCTGAAGAAGTGCTCTTTTCTGCTGCTACAAAAGTGCTCTTTTCTGCTGCCCATCTGGATCCGTCTCCATGGAAGGCGCCACAGATAGCCATAACAGAATGGGAATCCATCGACCTTGTGATATAAGGACAGATGGACAACACATTCTAGCTGTATCTGAGGAAGTGAGCAGTGACTCCTGATAGCTCCTCCCCTGCCACAAATTATGTTAGTCTTGAAGGTGCTCCTGGACTCTTCCTCTTTTCTACTGCAACAGACAGACAAACACGGCTACCCATCTGGATCTATCAACACAGAAGGCACCATGTTTCGTCATACAGAATGGGAATCCGTCAACTTTGTGATAGAAGGACCCATGGGCTCTCTTTCTAGCTGTATCTGAGAAAGTGAGCAGGGACTTAGGATGGAAAGCTCATACCCAGTGGCACCAATTTTGTTAGTCTGCTCCTGGACTCTTGCCCTTTTCTGCTGCTACAGACGGACTAACACAGCTACCCATCTTGACCTACCCCCATGGAAGGCACCACATTTAGCCACACAGAATGGAGATCCATCAACCTTGTGATATAAGGACCCATGGGCTCTCATTCTGGCTGTATCTGAAGAAGTCAGCATTGACTTAGGACGGAAAGCTCCTCCCCTGCCACAAACTTTGTTAGTCTAAGATGCTACTGGATTCTTGCTCTTTTCTGCTGCTACAGACAGACTGACATGGCTACCCATCTTGACCTACCTCCATGGAAGCCACCACATTTAGCCGTGCAAAATGGAGATCCATCAACCTTGTGATAGAAGGACCCATGGGCTCTCATTCTAGCTGTAGCTGAAGAAGTGAGCAGTGACTCAGGATGGAAAGTTCCTCCCCTGCCACAAATTTTGTCAGTCTTGAAGGTGCTCCTGGACTCTGGCTCTTTTCTGCTGCTACAGACAGACTCACACGGCTACCCACCTGGATCGATCTTCTGAGCGACGTGAGACGACAAACACCTTCTTTGCCGCTGCATTAACTTGTTCCTCAAGCAAACAAAAACCCCTGGGTCCAGTATAACCCCATGGCTCTTACCCAAGTCCATCAATGTCAGCTGTATGAGTTTACAGTGCTGTCAACAAGTCACAGAGCCGACGTACGGTATCCCCATGGGGCGTTCAAGGCAAGGGACTAAGTTTGGTTTGCCATAGCCTTCCTCTGCAAACTCTTCCTTTGTGGTCTCCCGTCCAAGTACTGATCCTGCTAAGGCCCTGACATCTGACAAGATCGGGCCTATACTGCACCATTCCACGCCCCCAAGTGTCCCCCATCAAAACTAGGGAGTCCCACGTCCAATGTTCCCTCTAAGCTGTGGAGTCTTGTGAGCAAAGATTCTACTTTGTGAGCTCCTGGCATTAAAGTTGTGAGCAAGTGATTTGGCTACTGCATAAATTAGTTTGCTCTGGAGTCATCCTTCCTGAGCGAAGACAAATATTTCTGAGCTAGAGGCTAAAAAACTGTGAGCTAGCTCACACTAACTCAGCTTAGAGGGAACACTGCCCACGTCAAGCTCAGGCCGACTTAAACTTTCGCTTCTTTCCCTTGTCATGATGTAAGGGGGGTGGAACTCCTGAGGGGGGTGTATGTTGTGGGAGTGCAGGGGGGTAGTAGCCCTAAGCATTCCTTAAGTTGTACCCCAGGAGTTGGTTCCCATGGGATCGACCGTGGAGACTCTTTCGCCTAGCTAGGTTAGATAGGGCACCATATGTCTGTCTGAGTTGCCATAGCAACGCTAGGGGGGTAGGTGTGACGTATGAATGTGAGGGGTTTCATGCTTCCACCTATAACCTGTATGTTCCCGCTGTTTTCTTCAGTCCTAACAAAAGTTCTTGGACCTACGGCAAGCATATCTTTAATAAAGCATTTCACTGCCAAGAGTGTGTGTGGAGAGTGTCTTAGCTGGGGACCTGGCATCCCATGTCCTTCACGTCCTCCGCCTTCCCAACCGACATTCCCGCCATATTGTCAGAACTCCGTTTCTGCTTGTTCATACTTCGCCATTTAACCGCAACACCCAGGCGCTGGTTCAGTACCCGTACCGCTTCACCAAGAGGGTTGCCAACTTCCAGCCTAGGACATTCCTGGAGATTTGGGGACGGTGTCTGTGGAGGAAGGGTTTCACCAAGAATCTATGATATACCATAGAGTCTGTTCTGTGGCAAACCACCTGCGTTCCGTCTCTTGACTTGAAAACCCCACAGGGTCGCCGCACGTCGGCTGTAACTTGACAACAGTTTCCAGTTCCAGTTTTGATGACTCTGTTTTATTTTTACCTTCTGGGCCGCTTCGAGCAGGTCTCCAGAGAAGCAGCATAGGAATTTCCTAAGTAAACAATCGGATTTACCTGTAGAGAGAATCAGGATCATAAGGACATAAGAGAAGCCATGTTGGATCAGGCCAGTGGCCCACCCAGTCCAACACTCTGTGCCAAACGGTAGCCAAAACCCAGGGGCCATCAGGAGGTCCACTGGCAAACCAGAACTCCAGAAGCCCTCCCACTGTTGCCCCCCCCCAACCACTAAGATGACAGAGCACCACTGCCCCAGACATAAGAACAAAAGAGAAGCCATGTTGGATCAGGCCAGTGGCCCATCCAGTCCAACACTCTGTGTCCCACAGTGGCCAAAACCCAGGGGCCATCAGGAGGTCCACCAGTGTTGCCAGAACTCCAGAAGCCCTCCCATTCTTGCCCCCCAACCACTAAGAAGACAGAGCATCACTGCCCCAGACATAAGAACATAAGAGAAGCCAATGTTGGATCAGGCCAATGGCCCAACACTCTGTGCCAAACGGTGGCCAAAACCCAGGGGCCATCAGGAGGTCCACCAGGGGGCCAGAACTCCAGAAGCCCTCCCACTCTTGCCCCCCAAGCACTAAGAAGACAGAGCATCACTGCCCCAGACATAAGAACAGAAGAGAAGCCATGTTGGATCAGGCCAATGGCCCAACACTCTGTGTCCCACAGTGGCCAAAACCCAGGGGCCATCAGGAGGTCCACCGGTGGGGTCAGAACTCCAGAAGCCTTCCCACTCTTGGCCCCAAGCACCAAGAAGACAGAGCATCACTGCCCCAGATCACACCCACTCCCCTCCACCCTCCATGTATTTGAGGCTGCAGCAGAACAGGTCAGACTCAATACCTGTGAGCCCAGTCCATACCTGGGGTGGGGGGATGGAGGGTATGCACACAGCACAGTCTACATGCTTTGGCGTTTCTGGGTATATGGGACTCTGAAGTGGTGAAGGAGCGTGTTACGTATTGATTCGGACATGTCTGGACACGTAGCGCTAAGGAAGCCATGTGGTCTAGCACACCTTCAGGATTTAGAACAGTAGCCGACTCGGATCCTACTCGGGACCAATAGGTTTGCCCGGATTCTAAGGTTGACCTACGATGGACTCTTACACTGTAAATAGCCAATCACGGGAGTGGGGTGTGTGTTGGGTGCTGCACGGACAAAAGCAGGGTTTGGTGTAGTGGTTAAGTGCACGGACTCTAAACTGGGAGAACCTGGTTTGATTCCCTCACTCCTCCACTTGCACCTGCTGGATGACCTTGGGCAAGCCATAGTTCTGTCAGAGCTGTTCTTGAAAGAGAGCAGCTTCTGTCAGAGCTCTCTCAGCCCCACCTACCTCACAGGGTGTCTGTTGTGGGGAGGGAGAGGGAAAGGAGTTTGTAAGCCGCTCTGAGACACCTTTGGGTAGTGAAGGGTGGGGTATAAATCCAATCTCTTCTTCTTCTCTATCTCCTGCCAGTGCCCAGATGGGACCTGGCCGCCCTATTTCTGTCTTGGTTGGGTGGAGTGTTCCCTCTAAGCTGAGTTAGTGTGAGCTAGGTCACAGTTTATTAGCCTCCAGCTCACACATTTTTGTCTTAGCTCAGGAAGGTGGGCTCCGGAGCAAAGTCATTGATGCAGCAGCCGAATCGCTCGCTCACAACTTTAATGCCGGTAGCTCACAAAGGAGAATTTCTGCTCACAGGACTCCACAGCTTAGAGGGAGCATTGGTTGGGAGGTCGATTGGTGCGGGCGAGAAATGATTTTAGGGTAAGTGGTGGCCTGTCAGCATGGAAAGGCCTGTCCCCCAAGGCCCGTGAGGGTAGAATTAGAAGAGGGAAGAACCATTCTGATTTTTTTTTTTTTGGAGGAACGGCGGGGTATAAATCCAATCGCTTCTTCTTCCTTTTCTTCGAACCCAGCTAGTTTGTCTTTAGTTGAGCTGAACACTAATAAATATGAGCTGATCCCTTGCTACGCGTCTGAACCCAGTACATTATAGAGCGGTAAGGGGAAGGGACAGCAGCAACCCCGTTCCCAAACATCTGAACAAGGCTTAAGAAAAACCCAAAAGGAATTTGCCATCATCCACAACAGCGTGCGGAGCTGCGGTGGCTCAAGTGGTTAAGATGCTGAACTGCAGGCTGTGGAAGGTTGGTAGTTCAGCAGTTCGAGACCCGAGTGTGCCGCATGACGGAGTGAGCTCCCGTCTCTGGTGCCAGCTCCTGCCAACCGAGCAGTTCGAAAGCAAGACATTGCAAGTAGATAAATAGGTACCGCTTCGGTGGGAAGGTAACAGCGTTCCGTGCGCCTTGGTGTTTAGTCATGCTGGCCACATGACCACGGAAAACGTCTTCGGATAGCGCTGGCTCTTCAGCTTGGAAACGGAGATGAGCACCGCAACCCTAGAGTCGGACTCGACTGGCTTTCGAGCAAGGGAAACCTTTACCCCCTTTTTTTTTTACAACAGCGTGCATGTTATTTTTATTCCCGCAGGGGGCAGCATTGACCCAAGTTAAAACCTGATCAAACGAACCACGATTCGTCAAACCACAACTGTCAGGTTAATCCCAACAGAAGAGAAACGCACAAAATTTAAAAAAGGGGGGGGGCTTAAGAATTAGTTTCTGCATGAAGGTAATAATAATAATAATAAAAAAGTAGAAACCTGCAACGTATAATGGGAACAGACCGGAAACATCAAAACCATGATCACCCCCTTCTGGCTTACAAGATTTCGCCTTTTTCTCTCTGCTTGTCCGTGGAGATGAAACTCCTCCTGACATAAATGTTGGCCGGAACACTTCCGGGTGTCCACCAGCAAGTCGGACGCGACTTACAGCGGACCTGTAGAGTTTTCAAAGCCAGAGATGAACAGAGGTGGTCTGCCATTGCCTTCCTCTTGCAAAGGCTTTCCTGGTGGTCTCCCATCCAAGTCCCAGCCAAGGTTGACCCTGCTTAGCTTCCAAGATCTGACGAGAGAGATCGGGCTGTCCAGGTCAGAGTGCAAGGGTATGGAAAGATAATCCCTCAGGGCAGACCTAAGCAGAGCTACAATCCTGTAAACCCATCGCCTTCAATGGACTGAAGAAAGCTGTACCTCTGCTTAGGATCACACTGTTACAAATTCAGGTGTAGGGATGGGCACGACCAAGGAAAAATGCGGTTCAGTTTGTGGTTCGGTTACGAGGTATTTTTGCAAACCAAACAGGTTCATGGTTCGTGGCCCCGCAAAGGGACTGCGGTCCCTTTCAACAGGGTTTGCAGAAAGCTCGGAAGCTACCAGAACCACAGGGAGCAGCTTGCTCCCCACCACTTAGCTGATTTGGGATGTCTTGTGCCGTCCTTTTAAAGTTTAAAGGGACGCCACAAGACAGCCTGAAATAGCTGAGCGGCAGGGAGTGCCTCCCTGCCACACAGCTGTTTTCGCAGCTTTTGCGGGGAATAGAAAGCAGGGGTTTAAAGGGACTCAGAGTCCCTTTAAACCCCTGCTTTCTGCTCTATCCAGGAACCACCACAATATGCCACAAACTGCCTTAAAAGTTCATGGAAGTTCATGACAGAACTTCTGTCTGCGAACCACGAACAGGGAAAACTTCATGATCTATTTTGCTTCGTGGTTCGGTTTGTGCCCATCTCTACTCAGCTAGATATTGCAAAATACACCAGTAAAAAACCTCACAATCCCATCTTATTAAAAATTATTTATCAGCTATAAAGTCATCATTAACACCGTAAGGGAAACGGATTAAATACATTATCTCAATAATCAAAAAAGCCACTTTATTGCAAAACAAAAATAAGATGTATCTATATATTATGAGCTTATTAGTTGACAATGGGCCAGATAGAAAGAGTTCAATACATTTTATCAAAACGCTTCCACCTTTTTAGCACAACAGTTTTGACATACAAGTAGCTGTTGTTTCATGGTTAACAGCCTCAGCAAAGTCCACCATAAGAGGAAAAACATTCTAAAAGATCGAGAACAAATTAAAAGGTGATAGAACAACATTTGGTCACTTTATGCAAGTTAGTCCGCGCCCCTCGTGCCGGGCTGGATTCGTTTACAAGTGAGACAGTAAACTCCACATTTAAGAAAAAATACAAATCAGTGCATTAAATGAGGCCAAGGAATCCACATTCATTTGGCAGACGAAAAGTGATACCCTTTTTAGAAGGCCTTCCACAGAGGATGGCTGACACGTGAGCACAACCGTGCCAACTGGCTTTTTGTGCGCAAGGCTGGTAGCCCTGCTGCTGGCACAACTCAACAGAATGGAAATCACGAAGGGGAGGCTTCGGGGAGAGGGAGCAAAGCCCAAAGGTGGGACCCCAAATGGGAAGTTCAGGGACCAAAGAGAGACTTGCAGTGAACCCTGCAGACAAAAAAGTGCTGCCGAAAAGCTAACTAAGCTGCCAAAGAATCCCCAGGACCAAAGATTATGCGCCATGTGAAACAATTAAGACCAAACATGCAGTGACCGGCGAAAAGCTCAGAACAGAGGACTGGTTCGGGCAAACAGCACAGGAGGTGAAAGATTCAAATCAGTAACTTCAGAGGTAAACCAGATTTTCAGGGTATGAGCTTTTGACAGTCAATGCTCCTGTGATCAGATACAAGTTGAAATGGAGGTCCCTCTCTGACGAAGATGGGTAGCCGTGTTAGTCTGTCTGTAGTGGTAGAAAAGAGCAAGAGTCCAGGAGCACCTTCAAGACTAACACAAATTTGTGGCAGGGGAGGATCTTTCCTGAGTCACTGTTCACTTTTTCAGATACAGCTAGAATATGAGTCCTTGCCACAAATTTTCTTAATCTTTAAGGTGCTGCTGGACTCTTCCTCTTTTCTACCTCTTCGATGAAGGCAGCTTTGAGTCTCGAAAGCGCCTATCCTGAAAATCTGGCTGGTCTCTGTGCTTATTGGACTCGAATCTAGGTCTTCTACTGCAGACTAGCTCACTGGCAGAGCAGCTGCTCGGCATGCAGAAGGTCCCAGGTTCAATCCGTGGCACCTCCAGTTGAAAGGATCACCCGGTAGGTGATGGGAGTGGCCTCCGCCTGAGACCCTGGAGAGCTGCTGCCAGCCTGAGTAGACAATACTGACTTTGATGGACCAAGGGTATAAGGCAGTTCTTGGGTACCCTATGAAACCAGCACTGGAGGTGGTTCGCTCGTCCCTGGATACCTCTTCATATAATAGGGGGGGAAGTCCATCTCTGAATGCTCCCCTTTTGCTGCTCAAAGGATTTGCAAATCGAAGTGATACGGTCAAGAACAGGTTTGCAGCCTCGTTGCTGTTTGAGGCCCAATGAGGGCTTCTTGTGGGAAAACAATTCCCGCAGGACAATTTCTGTCCTCCACACATCTCATACATCCTGTGGAGTCCCCATGTCTACCTATGGCACCTTATCCCCGAGCCTCTCCTTCACACACACACATTTCGCTTTTGCGGAAACCTGGCAAAATGTTTCGATGGCTCTATCACTATTCGAACACACGGCAGCATTTCCGCTTGAGTTTCATAAGGCATGCTGACTGGGGATTCGAGGCCCACAGATCCGTTCTGCTACAGGCAGTGCTCTCTCCCGGCATACGGATCCACACTCGCAGCCTGGTTTTTCTTGCAACATCAATTAGAAATTGCCTGGAAAGGAACCCACTAATGCAGTCCTGTCTTGTTATTCTGCTTGACGACCCAAAAGAGGAAGGCCTCGATTTAATACTGTTCAACATTCAATTTCTAAAAATACACAGTCTTGCGTCAAATCTGTACATTCATCGGGTTTTATCAATAGTGTCGCAGATGTTCAAATCTTTCTCACAAGTATATCGGATGACAGGTGTGGCTGATAAGGAGGGAAACTAAAAGCAGCATTTGGGGCCTTGCTGGGCCATGGCCAAAGATTGGGACATGTTACGTTTTTTGGACAAAGGGTACTTTCAAAAAAGTTACCCATGGAACACAGATAGGTACCCAATCATAAAGTTGCTCTGATGGAACTGCGTGTTCATTTGTGGAAGAGGGGATAAGTGATTTCCTCTGATTTACCCCTCCCATGCAGAGCACAGCCCTCACTTTTCCTCCTATATGGCTCCTGGGGATCCAATGCCAACGCGCCCCCCCCCCCGGGACCAAAATACCGAAGGGCTGAGCAGGCAGAGGATGTGGGAAAGGCCGCAGACTGCTGGCTACATGTCACTATGTACATAACTTCAAAATGCTCCCCGCTCCAATAAAACTAACTAGGCCACACAGTTAATACATCTGTGCAGATAAGTTACCTGCCCGTACCACTATTTCAATAATTTGCAGGATAAGGCAAAAATCTATCGAGCATCCATGCCTGCACATCTAGAGGTGATTCTAAGCCATCACAGGTAATCAGGAGAGCAGATTTTCTACAAGCCCGTGCAGAAATCATGGGATGAGACAACTAAACGGAAACCAAAACCCACCTTAGTAGACTTCAGGAGCGATCCCTCTAAGATTTACCTGGGTGTAAAAACCACTGAAAACAGTGGGATTTACTTCCAAGCATACCTCGATAGGATCCGGCAGTTAAGGGTTTCCTTCCTCTTGGGAAAACTGAAACTGGATGCTGCTACTATTTTTTTGCAATACTCCGATACCGTGGTTAGAAGAAAGGAGGGTGGTGGCAGTAACTCAATTTTGGCAGTGGTACACCCATTGGATGTACTTCAAAGGCTACTCATGACTATTTGAAACTTTATCTTCCTTCCCTTTGCAGTTTTCTTCCTCTGGCTAGAGTATAGCAAAATCCGCCCCCAGTAATGTCAACTGGGACATGTGGGGGTGGATAAGGACAAAGCAGCTACAGAAAAACTCCGGGACATACCACTCCTATGCAGAACTGACTCTAAAAACTAACCCTTAAACATATAATCCAAAAGGGCCATTTAATTTAGGGGGTGGCATTTTTGCACAAGCACGGACTTTGGCTTTGGGTGCAAAATTCAGTTCTCTTTATATCTGAATCCTGCTTTAAAAGAAAGACAAGTTTCCAGTCTTTATGGGCTCTGAAGGCAGGTTCGGAAGAGAATGTAGGCAGTGATCAGTGAAGACATGGTGTAGGGCAAGGTGGGAGTCATGCAGAATGTCCAAAAGGCAAGGGAGAGGCTTTGGTGCTTTGCAGGACGCTCTATGCCTCTGCTCTCGACTAGCAGCAAAATAAGGTGTGCAGAATCACAGAACAAAATAAACAGGTTGCGGAGTTTAGTTTGTCTTGGGGGAGACCTGCAACGTACTCTCTGTCATCTCTGCATCTCAATCGCAACCTGCCCGGACACAGAACATCCTTCTCTTAGCCAGTAAAAAAAATCTTTTGATTAAAGAAATCTTTCGATGAATGCCTCAAAGGAGATTCTACCAGTTAAGGCGCCCACAGTGGAGATAAGCTCCAAGCAACCAGTTGATTGCAGTACTTTTTAAACTAGATGTGGGGTTATGGATCCAAAGAACAGGCGAGATGAGGGGATGGTGCACAGGACAATCATGGATCCACAGCAGGTCCCCAGTTCAAAGCCTTGGCATCTCCAGCCCAAAGGACCTCATACAGCTGGTGTTAGGAGAGACCCTTCCCTGCCTGAGACCCTGGAGAGCTGCTGCCAGCCAGAGTAAGACATTAGCGAGTTCACCAGTGGTCTGATTCAGCAGAAGGCAGCTTTCTAGATGTTTGCTGCCAAGAAGAGGTATGTGGGAGAAATCAGAAAGCTTGACTGCCAGGTCTTTGGCCGCTACATTTGAAGCACACTTGCTGTTATCTAACTTGTGTTTTAAATGGAGGGGACCGGAAGAACGGGACCATGGGAAACTGGATTCTTAGTTCTCAGAAAAGGGCCACATGACGTTTCTAAAATACAAGGATCTCCCTGCTTGTGCCAGCAGAACACCGTGCTAACGGTTCAGAGAAAGATGCCCGCTTCCACTGGGGTGTTCTTGCTCCCTATGTTTTGAAGGCCAGAACAGCCTGCTAGGGACCACTGCCTTCTGGGCAGGTAAAACAAAGATGCTCAGAATTCAGACTTTCAACCCAAGCTGAAAGTCAAGGCAGCTCTCACTGAATGCGAAAAGTCATCTCGCATCTAGACAAGCGTGCTCCCGTCCACAACAGCTTTTGCCACAATGAATAGTACTCTTCAAGGTGCCACACAACTGGTTCTCCCACACCAGACTAACTGGGCTTCTGTTCTGAATCTCAATTGCTACAGGTGCATGATTATGGCGCAGAGAAATGGAAAACTATCGCTAATCGGGAGTCTGGGACTCTCAGAAAATGGGTATTTTCCAGATTTTTTTTCTCCAGAAGTGATATTTTAAACACACTTTTGTTATCACCTAGCTATAACATGAAATTAAGCAAACTCCGGAGGATGATGGAAGACAGGAGGGCCTGGTGTGATGTGGTCCATGGGGTTGCAAAGAGTCGGATTCGACTGTGCGACTGAACAACAACAACAAAAAATAACTGAAGGAAACCTGGGTTTCACGAATAACTTCAAAAGAGGGTGTCACATGATTTGTGGCACAAAGAAATTCAGAATCGGTAACAAAGACAGCACAGGAGCCTGTAATCTAAGAAGTACATTCTTTCCCTGCCCAATTTAAAATTTAAAAAATAACGTGAAGTGAAACTATCTTGGTGTGAAGAGCAAAGAAACTGCTACTCCGCAACATTTTTAGAAGTCCTCTGGTGGCCGACTGATGCTGCAGTGAATGTTCGCAGCGAATCCCAAGCTGAGTCAATGATCTGTACTGAGAGAAAATAGCACAGAATGTTTGCAGCGAATTCGAACCAACGTTAATACTCTGTATGTTGGCTGAGAGGAAACAGCATTGCTCTTTAAAAAACAAACTCTTCCGTGTGATATTCCCGAATGACACCCAGAGATTGTGCTGAGTATTATATCTGGCGGCAATCTCTTAAAACTGAGTCCTTCCCAGCGGCTGGGTCTCCTGCGGCGAACTATCGAGGTGAGGGTTCAGTTCCAAATGGGAGATTCTCCTTCAGATGTGCTACATTCCGATCTGGTAGCACCTTAGCGACCAACTGGATTTTCGAGATATCAGCTTTCAACAGATAACGCTCCCTTTGTTAGATCCGACTGATGGAGCTTTGACTCTCGAAAGCTGATACCCCCAAAATCCTGTTGGTTTCTGAGGTGTTATTGGACTCGAATCCAGACCAACATGGCTGCCCTCTGAAATAATCCTTTGGATGTGTGAAACTGCTCCCCCCAGTGGGTGGGGTTGTAAAGGTGGTGGCAGACCCCAGAGCTAGGGAGAATCCTGTTTCAGGTGAGCAGCTGAGGCCTGCCAAGCCTATAGACACAAGCTTCCAAGCCAAACAACCACAGCTGTTCTCTGGAAGTACAAACTCTGCACCCCACAAAAAGCACGAGAATATCGGGGGGGGGGGGGGGGGCAGGATGCATGGGGGGGAGGCCAGATTGCTTGCCTGCCTTTCTCCCTGGAAAGATCACCCTTCAGGCATGCAAAAGGTGCTAAGAAAACTTCTACGCTGGTGCAACAGTGGAGGTCTAAGAAACGGCAGTGTGCTATACCAGGAGCAGAGGTGCTCACTACATTGCCAATGGGAGGAGAGGGCAGTTTAAGCAGGGCTGATGACTTCTCGACGGGAAAAAATGGACCCTCCCACAAAGAATGAGACTGCTGAAAGACGTGCATAAGGCGCCTTCAAGCAGCGGCACACCGAATCCTAGCAGAAATGCTGCCAAAACTTCCTGCAATGTACACTGGAAGATTATCGACACAACCAAGGTTGTAAGCATTGCCGGCCAAGCTTCTATTAGCTGAAGCTCACTTCCTGGCCAAATTAAAGAGAAAGGCAGACTTTGTCCTTGTGCTCTAAATGATGAATTCCAGATTTTGTACAGCAGGTGCCTGCTCAACTCCTCTTTTTTCCCCAAGTCGTCTGTGGTGTGCCTCTGAAGTGGAAGGTGGTAAGAATAAGTACTCATGCAAGTACACAACAGGTAGCCTCCCACCTCTGTACTGAGAGCGATCAGTTCCAGTTTTGATCATTCAATGTGAAGGTGGGCTACACACAAAGTCCAACTCGAGGGAGGCACGCTGGAACAGCAACTCATGCAGAGATGCAGTAAGCCACCTCTCAGTGCTAGCACAGATTAACAGGTTCTGTGAACCTTCAATAATTATTTATTTCAAAGTGGTAGTTCTGTCATGTCACATTGGCCCTGACATACTATTTGAGACTTACTGAGGGTTGTTATCCTGGGATAACATCCTGGAATTCTTTGCTCCACAAGAAAAGTATTCAAGTCTCTCTCACACACACCCGTACCACTGTAGGCAATTCACAGGGGTTATGGAATTCCAAACGGAACCTGAACTGGATGGCCTGGGGAACTCCCTGCCACTGCACCTGGCATCACGCGATCTGAAAGAATGCAGATACGCTTCCAGACTGCAGACTATTTCACTACCGGACGCTGACCCCCTTCCCCATATTGGTATTCCAAGAAACCACAACCACTCTTTCTGTGATTGAGCTAACCTTGCTTCTGCATACCAAAGATAGCCACATTATTCATATTTTAAAACATTACTGATTGCGGTATGAAAGAGACGCAAGTCAAGGGCCCTTGACTTGGTTGGCAGGAATTAATGACTCACCATGTAAAAACGAAGTTAGAAAGCGAGCCCTGTTGGATCAGACCAGTGGTCCATCTAGTCCAGCATCTTATCTCACACAGGGGCCAACCGGTTCCTCTGGAGAGCCAACAACAGGGCAAAGAGGCCGAGGCCTTCCCCTGATGTGGCCTCCTGGTTCTGGGATTCAGAGGCTCGGTGCCTCTGAGAGTTGACGTCCCCCTCAGTCACTATGGCTCGTAGCCATTGACAGACTTCTCTTCCGTGAATCTGTCTAATCCCCTTTGAAAGCTGTTTATTCCTGTGGAACGCACAAGAAGCCAGAGAGGGCAGGCGAGAAAGAATTTTGGCCCTTTCCAACTGGTACAGAAAACAAAACAGGGGGATGTTAAGAGTAGACGAGGGGCTTCTTCTTTCGACAGTCATGCAGGGCAATATATACATACCATTACTTCTCTTGGTTATTCTACGGGGTTCCTCAAATGCACACCATTTGGTGCATCATTTGAATTTCTTTTTTTTTTGAAGGCAAGTCTCTAGCCCTCATGATCTTGGAGACAATGAACAGTCATAAAGGTAACTATTATTTATCAAATGACTAAAATCCAAGATAGCTGGAAACAAAAGAAAGCTGGGTGTGGAAGAGGGGTGTGGAAGAGGGGGTTGCCGGGGGGGGGGGCAGAATTCCTGGGCCTAGACTGCAAGCTGATTCACAGAGTTGCTTTTTAATTGGAGAAAACTCCAGGGGGTAACTTGCCCTCTCTGCCCTCCAGAATTGTAAGGGGGAGCTGTGGCTTGGTGGGTAGAGCGTCTGCTTGGCACGCAGAAGGTCCCAGGTTCAATCCCCGGCATCTCCAGGTAAAAGGAGCAGGTAGGCGGTGATACAGAAAGACCTTTCTTAACCTGAGACCTTGGAGAGCTGCTGCCAGTCGAAGGAGACAGTCCTGATTTTGACAGAGCAACGGCCAGACTCAATATGAGCCTTGAATGTTCAAAGGATCTTATTAGGGGATCTTTGCATGGTAGAGAGATCCGAAGCCCTGTGTTTCAGGTTGCAGCCGTTTCTCGCTCCTCCCGCAGGGCAACCACATGAATACAGAAAGCACGGGGGTAGAGAATTCATCAAAAGGTGGTTCTTCCACCTCCCAAGGATTTTATACAATAAAAATGTTAAGGGCTTCCTCATTAGGAATGAGCTGGACCTCTAATGTGGAGCTGAAAATCAAGCATGTGTACGTAATACTCCACTGAAGATAGAAATTTGGGTATCGATGAGACCAATGAACTTTGGACAGGTCAAAAGACCATCAGGAATATCGGGCAGGCCCAACTTCGATGCAGCACGGGGAAACCAAGAGGGGTTTTGGAAGGGAGCCAATTCACATCATTTTTGCGGAACACGGTCCAAATCAGTGTCCCAAACCCTAAGACCCTTCCATTAAAGGGAGTAATAAAGGATGGAAGAGAAGCAAGCTAAAAAAGGGAGAAGGATTGCTCCGCGAGTATCGCGGGTCCCCACTTGTAAAGGACTAATTTCTGCGTCGTTCCTCATGCTTGGGAACAGCTCCCCAAGCATTTGCACGTGTAACTGCAGAATTGGGTGCGCGTCTTTTAAAAGACTCATCCGAAGGGGCAGACCTACTCCACTGATGGTGGTGTGAACAGGGTAAGAGAAAATTTAAGAGCATCGGCGCCTGGTAACTTCTGAGTAAAAATTCAGTGTCTGGGGTGAAGGTTTGATTCCAAAGCTTGCATCAGAAGGCGATGTGGCAAAGGTGGGTTTATTTCTTCGGGCGTTCCACGCGGGGTGGCTGTGGCAATTACCCAATCTGTGGTCTCGCCTGCCGATATGCAGCTTCGGGGCTGGCCTAAGACACTAAGACACAGCGGAAAGCAAAGCGAAATCAACGAGGGGCATCCCGCAGCAGTCCTCAAAAGGAACCTGGGTTATCTCTCTCCGATGAAAACTGTTTCCTTGGTGTCTCTCAAGTAGCTACTCAGATTGCTGGCCCAGCTGGGCTGTGAGCATAGACTGGTTTGACAGGGGATTAGATAAATTCCGCGGAGGGGAGATTTATCGCTGGCTCTTCGCTGCGATGGCGGAGCGAGATTTCCACGTTCAGAGGCGATGCAGCTCTGACCTTTAGTGAGCTCCCCAGCCTGCCCGTGATCTTCCCAGGAGGGGTACGCCATATCTGGTTGGACAGCTTGGGAAACCGAATGCTGGATTAGACGAATTCTGATCTGGCAGAAAAAACTCTGTTCTTATGGAACAGCACTGCACAGCAAGCCCTTAAGTGCTGTCGTACCTTAGAGACCAGCGGAATTTTCCCGGTGCGAACTTTCGAGACTCAAAGCTCCCTCTGGCAGATATGACTGACGGCCCTCTGATGCTCGAAAGCTCGTCATTCTTCGGCCGCAGACCAACGCGACTACCCTGTGAAGCTTAAGACAGACCAAAAATGTTTTTTAAAAAATCCAAGGGGCATTACGAGGATCTGTTCTGCTCGGGAAGGTTGAGAGAGAACGGCTCCAAGTACCAAACTACGCTCTGGACCGAAAATAAGACCCACGCTCCCGTTAACTGACCAGCAGGTCTGCCCCTTAGATCCCCTTGTTATCTGCGCCAAGTCACTGAAGACACCGGTTTCGAGCGTCGAGATTTGGGTCCAGCAGTACCGTCGAGGCCAACGTGATTTTCGGGGGATGAGCTTTCGAAAATCAAAGCCCCCTTCGTCGGATGTCAGAGCTTTGACTCTCAAAAGCTGATACCCTGGAAATCCTGTTAGTCTCTAAATTGCTACTGGATTGGAATCTAGCTGTTTTACTGTAGACTGGCATGGCTGCCCTTGGAAACTGGTTTCGAGCATGTAACAGAACAAAGGCCCAAGTTACAACAACCGTTACGATGTACTAACAGATAAAATGCCCCTCAGAAAACCCAAGTCTCTCTTATAAACCAAAACGGATGGCTGGCGCCCATGGGACTCCAACGCTTTTCATGATTCGGTGACAAACATTCGTTTTAACCAGCCAGCGATTGGGACTCTCGGTCACCTGCTTCCAAAAGAAAGGGTGTCCACTGGCTGAGAGCAGCGCCACGCACTAGCCCAACTTCTCCGGCTTTACAAAGACATCAAAGATACTGCCATCCAATTCTATTTTCCATGCCTCGCAAAAGACCCCCAACCCGTCGTGGCTTCCTTGACATGCGGGCTTTTTGGCTCTGCATGGTTCTCTGTTGTTCCAGAAACAGAGGGGAGGGGAGGGGGGGAAGAGTTCTTGACAGCGCCAAGAGGACATGTCTGTCGAAACGCATTGCGCAACTTCCCGGTGCATCCGAGGCCAAGTGTCTTCCGGCCAAAATGGAGAGGTCTCGGTCACTGCTTCTTGGGCAACTCCACTAAAAGGACGGGCCAGATGCCGAGGAGAAACTACAGACAAGGAGAAGGGGTGGGTGGGGAGAGAGAGACAAAATGTTTAGTGGATTGCTGGAACAGACCACAAATTACATTCCCAGATCCTCCCCTTGTAATAGTGATCTGATCATGTTTTTAGTTTTATGCAACTCTCTGCCATGACGGAGCTTCTAATGCTAGGGGAGGGGGTCCCCCCCCCCCGACCCTTTTGAGTCTGTGTGCACCGGTGGCATTCTGACACAGGTTGGTGGGCGGAACCGCAAAATGGCTGCCACAGGAGGGTGAGTCATACGCACAGGGGACACCAGAGTGCTGGAAAGAATAGGGGTAATCTTGAAGATACACTGGGAAAGATGAGTGAGAGAGAATAAAACCAAGACTCTGGTGGTAGCTGCCACTTAAACATTTATTTTAATCTGCCCAGCCAATTGGGATATCCAGTAAAGAAGAAGAAGAGATTGGATTTATACCCCGCCCTTCACTACCCAAAGGTGTCCCAGAGCGGCTTACAAACTCCTTTCCCTTCCCCTCCCCACAACAGACACCCTGTGAGGTAAAAGAAGAAGTAGAAGAGATTGGATTTATACTCCGCCCTTCACTACCCAAAGGTGTCCCAGAGTGGCTTACAAACTCCTTTCCCTTCCCCTCCCCACAACAGGCACTCTGTGAGGTAAAAGAAGAGGAAGAGATTGGATTTATACCCCGCCCTTCACTACCCGAAGGAGTCTCAGAGCGGCTTACAAACTCCTTTCCCTTCCCCTCCCCACAACAGGCACTCTGTGAGGTAAAAGAAGAAGAAGAAGAGATTGGATTTATACCCCGCCCTTCACTACCCGAAGGAGTCTCAGAGCGGTTTACAAACTCCTTTCTCTCCCCCTCCCCACCACAGACACCCTGTGAGGTGGGTGGGGCTGAGAGAGCTCTGACAGAAACGGCTCTTTTTCAAGGACTGCTCTTATCAGAACTACGGCTTGCCCAAGGTTATCCAGCCAGGTGCATGTAGAGGAGTGGGGAATCAAACCCAGTTCTCCCAGATTAGAGCCCGCGCACTCAACCACTACACCAAACTGGCCAATCAGATGCCCTGCTGGACAAGAGCCACACCTGGACCCAGTTTTTCTTTTTTAAAAAAACACTTTGTAGGCCCTAGGAAAGGTGTCGTTGGCTGGCACGGGGCCCACGGGCACCACGTTGGGGACCCCTATTCCAGAGGAATTTCGGACAGCTTACCTTCACCTTTGGCCGGTACTTCAGGTAAAGCGTCCTTGAGTACAAGCTAGAATGGGAGGGAGGGAACGAAAAAAAAGGTTCGTGACTTGGGTAGATTAGCTGAGGTCAAGGTGCACCAAGAGGAGGCAAAGGGAGAGAACTATTTTTGCTGCCCTCTGGGGAAGGCAAGAACCTGGCGAGTTGCCACAGGCCTCTGGCGACTCACCGAAGACGTTACAGAGGTCGACAAGCCTGGCAGTTTTGTTGGGCTCTCTGCCAACGGGCACAGCGCCCCGGAAACCAACCACTAAAAACAGAACTGGCACCAGCCTTTACCCTTAGAGAGAGGAGGTGGGTGGGTGGGCAAGCGGCCACAGGGGCTGTTGTTTCTAGTCGGCCTTGCTTTCATGAAGCTTATAGCGACGCGCTTGCCTGTATTTATATACCTCCCACTTTTCTCACCGGTTGGGACTCAAAAGCGGCTTAGAACACTGTTCTTCCTTCATCCGTAGCCTTTTGCAGGCCCGTACCTACGGTGGGGCTTTTGAGGGCTCCCCCCCTTGCTTAAAGGCACAGCCCCACAAGAGTTTCTCCTGTAAATGCTTTTCCCAATCGTTTTAAAACATTTTTTTTGAAGTAGGTTTCTTCTTTATTAATACATTAAAACATTTTTAAAGGCGTGCGCTCCTTTAAGCAGAGTGGGGTGCCGCAGCTGACTAATTCCCACACTGAGCAAGGGGGTTGGAGTAGGTGACCTCTAGGACCCCTTTGTCAGCAAGCTGCCATGGTGTTCTGTGTTGCTTGTATCTCTGTACAGTTGCTAAACCCCCCCCCCTGTTTGTGCGCCTGTATTTTACTCTGCTGTAATGCCTAAGCCAAACAACTGGAGGATGTATTGGGGGAGTACGCTTTATTGCCGGCTTGTTGCTTTTAGAGCCTGGGAACTGCACCTGTATTATGTCTGGAGATAACCTGGTTCTCAGGGAATGAGCGCGCAACCGTTTCCTTTCACCCGCCAGCGGGAACGTGACCCATTGGTTCTGTACCTGTTTCAAATCCCTTTATTATGCTTGCCCTAACCGTTTGTAGTCAGTTCTAACAAAGAACGTGTTTGAGTGTCTTTCCAACGCTTTAAAATAAATTTTGCTTTTCTTTAAAACGTGGATTTATTCTCGATGCTTGGGGATCCAACACCCTTCTAACTCTGTGTCAAGAAACTAGTCTCCTTGAAGAGCATTCTTCTGTCTAAGTGTTAGCTCTCTTGACTATAGAAGTCAGCACCCCTACCTGCCAGCTTGTTATCAGAAGTATTGCTTAGGCTGGCGGAAGTTATTAACTTGCAGCAGCTGAGGACTGTCATCTAAAGTGGCCGACAGCTTGCAATTTAGAGATCTCTCCTGGTAACAGCTTCCTTTTGGCTAAATGGCTTCCCTTTCTGCACTGAGAACTTCAGCCCCACCAGAAAAAAAATTTGCCCCACAGGATGCAAAATCCAGGCTCCCTGCCTGCCCTCCTAACAACCCTGTGAGAAAGGCCAAGAGTTTGTGACAGGCCCAAGGTCTCTCAGCTAAGCTTCCATGGTCAAAGTGCGGATTCGAACCCGGGTCCTTCCGGGACCCTACTCCAACACACTACATCACACTGGCTTCTGAGCAAGACCAGTGCTGTGTCACAGTATGCTCTCTGACTGGCAGCGACTGCTCACAGTCCAGAGGTATCTGGCGCCGCCCGCTACCCGAGCCTTTGAGAGGGAGACACTGGGGATTGAACCATGGACCTTCTGGGTATGTCGGCAGATGTTCTACCACTAAGCTGCGGCCCTGTCCCTAACTTGCTGTTTCTATTTGTGACGGCTGTTTTGCAACAGGACTGCGAGACAAAAATGTAAAGTCAGCTGGAGATGTCTGGGTGAGGGTGCAGCCTGAAATTCAAAGACAAGCCAAAAAATCTTTAAAAAAACCCCCACAAGTAAACAGTAACAGAAAGAGATCGAGACTAAAAGGAAGTATTTCTTCACCCAAAGAGTGATTAACACATGGAATTCACTGCCACAGGAAGTGGTGGGTGCTACAAGCATGGACGGCTTCAAAAGGGAATTAGATAAGCATATGGAGCAGAGGTCCATCAGTGGCTATTAGCCACAAGGTATAGCTAGGGGCTCTGGGGGAAGGGAAACCATGAAGGAGGAAGAAGAAGAAGAGACTAGATTTACACCCCGCCCTTCATTACCCGAAGGAGTCTCAGAGCGGCTTACAATCTCCTTCCCCTCCCCCTCCCCACAGCAGACACCCTGTGAGGTAAAAGAAGAAGAAGAAGAAGAGATTGGATTTATACCCCGCCCTTCACTACCCGAAGGAGTCTCAGAGCGGCTCACCATCTCCTGCCTCTCCCCACAACAGGCACCCTGTGAGGTAAAAGAAGAAGAGGAAGAGATTGGATTTACACCCCGCCCTTCACTACCCGAAGGAGTCTCAGAGCGGCTCACAATCTCCTTTCCCTTCCCCTCCCCACAACAGAGACCCCCTGTGAGGTCGGTGGGGCTGAGAGAGCTCTTTCGAGAACTGCCCGTGAGAGGACAGCTCTGAGAGAACTTGTGACTGACCCAAGGTCACACCAGCAGCTGCATGTGGAGGAGGAGATTGGATTTCTACCCTGCCCTTCACTACCCAAAGGAGTCTCAGAGCGGCTTACCATCTCCTTTCCCTTCCCTTCCCCACAACAGACACCCTGTGAGGAAGGTGGGGCCGAGAGAGCTCTTTTGAGAACTGCTCCTGAGAGAACAGCTCTCAGAGAACTTGTGACTGACCCAAGGTCACACCAGCAGCTGCATGTGGAGGAGTGGGGAATCAAACCCGGTTTTCCCAGATGAGAGTCCGCGCTCCTAACCGCTACACCATGTCTTGGAGGTCATTGATTCACAGGGTTGCCATACGTTGGAAGCAAGCTGACAGCGCATAACACACATTTCTTGAGTAGGGAACATCTGACAGCTGGGTTGCCGGCGCGGCACAAGGCGGGGAGCGAAGGGGAAGGGGAAGCCGTCCCACCTGAACAAGATGTGAAGGTAGGAGCCGAGGCCCGTCAAAATGTGCCACCACGCGTGGAACTGCGTCACGACACCCACCACCGGAGGCAGCTGATTGCGCAACCCTCTGCGGAAACAAACAAGAACGTCTTCTCACTCCCTTTCCCCTCCAAAGTGCTCTGTTTACACAGTCGTCCGGCTAGAAATCACTCTTGTCGGGACCAGCAACGCCAACACGAGGTTTGCTTGGCTTGCAAAGAGAGTGTTTCCAAACCTCTTGTGTAGAGAGCAAAGGCCAAACTATGCGACCGTAACGAACCTTTGGCAAGCGACAATCTTATGGTTACAAAAGACAGAGAGAGACGTATGCAGGGCAAAGTTGTCATCTGACCACTATGTGGCTTCCCCAGTTCGCCCGTTCGGTATGTAATGAGGTGTCCGCAGAATCTCTGCATTTATTCCTCAAGGCAAGTGTGGCATACATTGAAGCTGGAGGTGAATTGTTCTCGTGGCCCTTTCTTACACACCCAGGGAAAAGCTGATCACCACTTTGGGGTCAGGAAGCATTTTTTCTCCAGGCCAGTTTGGCTGGGGATCCTAGAGGGGTTTTTTTGTCATCTTCTAGGCATGGAACAGAGGTCACCGGGGGTGTGGAGGAGGAGGCATTTGTAAATTTCCTGCACTGTGCAGGGGGGTTTGACTAGATGACCCTGGAGGTCCCTTCCAACTCTGTGATTCCAGGATTCCACGATTCTAATTCTGTACGGATCAATCGTTCCCCCTACTCGCCACTTACAGCAATTGAACCCCCCCCTACCCCCTTTAGTAAAGGTAAAGGTTCCCTTGCTCGAAAGCCAGTCGGATCCGACTCTAGGGTTGCGGTGCTCATCTCCGTTTCAAAGCTGAAGAGCCAGCGCTGTCCGAAGACGTTTCCGTGGTCATGTGGCCGGCATGACTAAACACCAAGGCGCACGGAACGCTGCTACCTTCCCACCAAAGTGGTACCTATTTATCTACTTGCAATTTCTTGCTTTCGAACGGCTAGGTTGGCAGGAGCTGGAACTAGAGACGGGAGCTCACTGCGCCATGCGGCACCCAGGTCTCGAACTGCTGAACTACTGACCTTCCACAGCCTGCAGTTCAGCGTCTTAACCACTTGAGCCACCTACCCCCTTTGCTGAGCTGTAAAAGGAATCTAGAATGTCAATGAAGAAATGTATCTGATTTTTTAAAAAGAACTACCGTATTTTTTGGACCATAAGACGCACTTTTTCTTCCAAAAAAAGTGAGGGGAAAAGTGTGTGCGTCTTATGGACTGAATACTGAGCCCCAGGGTTCAGAATATTTTTTTCCCTGTTTTCCTCCTTTAAAAACTAGGTGTGTCTTATGGTCAGGTGCGTCTTATGGTCCGAAAAATACGGTACATCTTCTTTTGTGCGTGGACCCTAATGTGACTCGAGCGAGATCCCAGTCTGGTAGCCCCTTAAAGACCAGGGAAGATTTCCGCTCATCCCTTGAATAAACCTTTGTTGGTCTTAAAAGTGCCGCTGGACTCTAAATGTGTTCTGCTTCAGACGATACGGCTGATCTCCTGGAACTAGATCCAAGGTTTGTATCTGACAAAGGGGACGTTGAACTCTTGAAGCGCTTATACTGTGGAAACCTTGTTGGTCTTGCTACTGGGCAGGAACTTTGCTCTTATACCCTGGAAATCATGTTGGTCTTTAAGGTCACGCTCGACCTGAATCTTGTTCTTCTGTTGCAGACCAAGATGACTACCCACCTGAACCTAATGTTTGTTTCTATACTTTTTTTTGGGGGGGGGGGGGAGAACCAATCTAATGTTTTTTTTTATTTTTTTTTTTGGGGGGGGGGGGGAGAACCAAGTTCCATGTCCTCATGATTGAAGAATGCAGTTCCCCAGGGCCTGCAAGACGGAGCTCTTCCGCCAGGCTTTCACATAGGGGCCGCCGCTGCCACCACCACCAACGGTGGCAACGCCAACAGGATTTGGGATCGCCCTGGGAAGCTCAGCCATATATTGTGTGATATTAACAACGCATGAACAATCTGCTGGACAGTGGTACCTCAATGGGGCTGACCTGAAGATGCCATCATAATCACTCAGGACCATCTTGTTATTGAAGCACTTCATTATTATTATGATTTTATTGTTTTATTGGATTTTATGCATGGGCTGTCGCCCCTTGTAAGCCGCCCTGAGCCCACTTGCGGGGAGGGCAGGGTAAAAATGCCTAAATAAATAAATAAATAAGAAGAGGAAGAGTTGGTTTTATACCCCCCTCTTCACTACCTGGAGGAGTCTCAAAATGGCTTGAAATCTCCCTTCCCTTCCTCGCCCCACCACAGACACCCTGTGAGGTAGGTGGGGCTGAGAGAGCTCTGAGAGGACTGCTCTTGAGAGAACGGAAGATTTGTTTCACTTACCGTTGTATAGAAATATTTAGAAATATTGAT
>NW_015165329.1:0-958 GCF_001447785.1 Gekko japonicus
TCTCGATGCTTGGGGATCCAACAGTTTGTGGTCAAAACACAGGGGTCTTTTTGTAGCAGGAACTCCTTTGCATGTTAGGCCACACACCCCTAATGTAGCCAATTCTAATGAGTTTCTGCTGTTGGGTGTGGCTTGTTATGCTAATGAGCTCCTGCTGGGCGTGGCCAACTCAGGAGCCAGCCGGAACTCCGTTCCTGTGCGTTCCTGCCCAAAAATAGCCCTGGGTAATCCTTGCATTGGAGGTATAGGGCCAGTTGGGAACAGGAATAGACGTCTAGCTGGGCTGTAGTCAGGGCAAGAAAAACCCCCGGATACCTAAGCAGGTGGTTTTCAAATGTTAAGTTTTCGGAGACACCCTTTCTCAGTTGACTTGTCTGCTGAGCAATCTATGTATGCTTGCAGATGTTCTAGAAGTTCCTCAGGGATCACATCTGGGGTACGGTGCAGCAGTGCATATGGAGCCCTGGTCTCTTAGGTCAGTTCTCCATACAGGAGCAAACCGTGGTCCCTAGAACACATTCAGCCTTCCCCTGTGGCTGCAAGTTAGAAGGGATGAGCAAACGGCATTTCAGGGAGGCTGGGATCCCGTCACTTGTGCGGCTCGCTGGTAAAGCACCTGCTTTTTGCACGGAAAGTCCCAGGTTCAATTCCCAGCTCCTCAGTTAAGGATCTTGTGGTCTCATGCAGAGTTCCTCGCGTCTGAACCTCTAAGGGAAAGTGCTTTCTTCACTCCGTATCTGAGAGTCCCTGCAAATCACAACTATGTGTTACTGAGACAGAAGAAGAAGAGGAGATTGGATTTATACCCTACCCTTCACTATCCAAAGGTGTCTCAGAGCGGCTCACAATCTCCTTTCCCTTCCCCTCCCCACAACAGACACCCTGTGAGCAGTGTTCCCTCTAAGCTGAGTTAGTGTGAGCTAGCTCACAGTTTTTTAGCCTCCAGCTCACACATTTT
>NW_015165329.1:1163-7709 GCF_001447785.1 Gekko japonicus
AGGTCACACCAGCAGCTGCATGTGGAGGAGTGGGGGATCAAACCTGGTTCTCCCAGATTACGGTCTGCGCTCCTAACTTCTACACCAAACTGGATGAACCAATAGTGTGACCTGATGTAGGGTAGCTTCTTCCTTCCATCGTTTCATTCAGAAGCCTTAGTAAGGTTCTAACAAGACTCACGGTTTCCTGGAACATAGGTTTGAAACCCCTGGTGTTGCCACATGAAAGTTTGCCGCTTTCTACTCTCGATCTCCAGGTTTCTGGAAATGTGAGTTTTAGTCATTTGAAGCATCCCAGGATAAAGTGGTTTCCTCTGCTGCTTGGTTTAGATCCCTTGACGTTCAAGTGCCAAAGCATCGAGAACCTTGCAGTTTACTTGAAAATGTTTCCATGTTTCGGATGCTTCTGGCTTTGGTGACTGCCCAGAGATGCTTGCAGAAGCTGCAACCACAGCAGTGAGAACAGAACGTTAAAAAAGGCGAAGAAAAGAGATCTTCGGGTATCACACCAGGCTATTGTTAAGGAAGTTTAACTGTGGTGTGGAATGAAACTATGCCCATCAACGAGCTGATCAAAGCTTGTTTGAAGGTAGTTTGCGAAATGGGATTTTTGCTAACCCCCGTTTGGCCTACTATCTGAATTGGCAAGCGATGGTTACGGCCAGTGCTCCCCTTCAGGGGGCTGTGGCCTCTGGAGACTATGCTGAAGTGATAAAATGAAAGCAGGCAAGCTGCACTTAACTCTGGTTGGTGAGTCCATTTTTAAGTTCAAACCACAGTTTAGAGCCCAAACTATGGTTGACATAAACCGTGGTTCAGCATAACATCTGAATGGATCCTCTGCTATACATTCCCATTATTCGGTAAGGGTGTCGAGAATTTTCAAGGACCGGTTCAAGTATTTTACATTTGATGCATTGCCGAATAGTAACGACCACATTTTCAAGGACAAGTTTGAGTGTTTTGCGTTTGATGCATTACCAAATGGAGGACGGGGTGGTGCTCAGTGCTAGAACATCTGCTTTGCAAGCAGAAGGTCCCCGGTTCGTTCCCCGGCATCTCCAGTTAGAAGCGTCAGATGGTCGGTGATATCTGAGACCCTGGAGTAGACAATATTGGGATGGATCCATCCATCCTCGAAGTAGCTTTCTTAGACCAGAGGAAGGTTTTAAACTTGAGCCAGAAGGATTGGTGGTGAAAAGGGCTGCCACGTCACAGCCGATTTATGGCGATCCACGTAGGGTTTTCAAGGCAAGAGATGTTCAGAGGTGGTTTGCCATCGCCTGCCTCTGTGTAGCAACCCCGGACTTCCTTGGCTGTTTCCCATCCAGATACTAACCAGGCTGATCCTGCTTAGCAGCCCAGAACTGATGTGATTGGGCTGGCCTGGACCATCTGGGTCAGTGATGGCAAACCTTTTAGAGACCGAGTGCCCAAACTGCGACCCAGAACCCACTTATTTATCGCAAAGTGCCAACATGGCAATTTAACCTGAATACTGAGGTTTTAGTTTAGAAAAAACAACTCATACATTAACATAGGTAAAGGTTCCCTTGCTCGAAAGCCAGTCGAATCTGACTCTAGGGTTGCGGTGCTCATCTCCGTTTCAAAGCCGAAGAGCCAGCGCTGTCCGAAGACGTTTCCGTGGTCATGTGGCCGGCATGACTAAACACCAAGGTGCACGGAACGCTGTTACCTTCCCACCGAAGTGGTACCTATTTATCTACTTGCAATTTCTTGCTTTCGAACTGGTAGGTTGGCAGGAGCTGGAACTAGAGATGGGAGCTCACTCTGTCATGCGGCACCCGGGTCTCGAACTGCTGAACTACCGACCTTCCACAGCCTGCAGTTCAGCATCTTAACCACTTGAGCCACATAAGATGATCCAAACAAAGTAAGGAAAGCAATCCCAAATGCTTTCATTTACTTAAAATTATTTGGCCGAGAATTCCACACTTTAATGACTGTCTGGGCCTGGCTGGGGCGATGGCACGCGTGCCCACAGAGAGGGCTCTGAGTGCCGCCTCTGGCACCCGTGCCATAGGTTCACCACCACTGATCTAGGTCAAGTTGAAGGAAGGCTTCAGACTTGAGCCAAAAGAAAAGATGGGGTATGAATATTTTAATTAGTAAATGAACATTTGCCCAGTGGAGCAGTAAGGTAGCCAGTGTGGTGTAGTGGTTATGAGCGGCGGACTCTGATCTGGAGGATGAGGTTTGATTCCCCATTCCTCCTCCACTTGCAGCTGCTGGGTGACCCTGGGCAAGCCATAATTCTGTCAGAGCTGTTCTTGAAAGAACAGTTCTCTCAGAGCTCTCTCAGCCCCACCGACCTCACAGGGTGTCTGTTGTGAGGAGAGGACGGGAAGGAGATTGAAAGCCGCTCTGAGACACCAAGTGAAGGGCGGGGTATAAATCCAACCCCCCACTTCTCCACATGAAGCCAGCTAGGTGACCTCAGTACTCTTTCAGCCCCACCTGACTCACAAGGTGACTGTTGTAGGGAAAGGACGGGAAGGCGATCGTAAGCCCCTTTGAGACTCCTTCAGGTACAGGAAAGTGGGATATAAAAACCGTCTTCTAACTCTTCAAGGTAGGAGCTGCGGTGGCTCAAGGGGTTAAGACGCTGAACTGCAGGCTGTGGAAGGTCGGTAGTTCAGCAGTTCGAGACCTGGGTTCCGCATGATGGAGTGAGCTCCCATTTCTAGTTCCAGCTCCTGCCGGCCTAGCACTTCGAAAGCAAGAAATTGCAAGTAGATAAATAGGTACTACTTGGGTGGGAAGGTAACAGCGTTCCGTGCGCCTGGGTGTTTAGTCATGCCGGCCACATGACCAGGGAAATGTCTTCGGACAGCGCTGGCTCTTCGGCTTTGAAACGGAGATGAGCACCGCAACCCTCGAGTTGGACTCGACTGGCTTTCGAGCAAGGGAACCTTTACCTAACTCTTCAAGGTAGGGCTATGCGGCAGCTTCATGTATGCAGAGCTTAGAGAAACAGTACTGTTCATCTCGTACACCAGCTGACATGCATATGATGTGTAGATTGCCAGCGGCCATTGGCATATTTCCAGCATGGCCCTCTGTGCCGATGAACTCTCCCGCTCATGTCTCGGCATGCTGTGCTGACTGCAGATGTCAAAGTCCATTCCTTGACAATTAAATCAGACTTGGACAGGAGAATGTTGAGGCAGCTCAAAGCGACGTCTCCTTTTCCACAGCTTGATATTAACCTCCTCCCCCCTCAGTTCCAAGGTTCCATCCAAATGCTCATTTGGAACGTTTTATTTGCTTTACAGCTGTTGCAGCCAATAGCTAGATATTTTTATCCTAAGCACTTTCGAAGTCTATTTTTTTTCCTTTTTTAAAATATGCTCATTAACTGCGTGCTCATGGAGGGAATTTCGCCCATTGAAACTTTTGATTGACTAACCAATTTTCTTGATTTGACTTGGCGTTTCGTACATTGCCGCATCCTCTTTCCCCACCCGGCATTTTATTTCTCCTCTTACATCTTGGGTACGGTTCAGTTCTTACTCTGTGCTGAGTTCATACGTAAGCAGGAAGCACAGTTTTTTCTCTGCCATTTCAGTAAGTAGTGGGTATTTTTATGTGGCGTCTTCTTAGATTTCTGGCCCTGCAAATTCACTTGGAAATGTAAGAAGCTTCTATAGAAAGATGAAACGAAATTTGCTTGCATCTTCACCCTCTCCTTGTGCTGTCCTTGTCTTCTGTTGAAATGTAGATCGCTATCTCCTTGGGGCAGGAATATTTCTCCTTGTTTAAGTTATTTGGCTGTAGTTGCATGCTATAAATTTATTTATTTATGTTACTTGTGCTGCGCTTTTCTCACTTGGACTCAAGGCAGATTACATGGATTGTTGTTCAACTCTTCGCGACCCCATGGACCAGATCACGCCAGGCCCTCCTGTCTTCCGCCGTCCTCTGAAGTTGGCTCAATTTCATGTTCGTTGCATCGATGACACTGTCTAACCATCTCATCCTTTGCCGTCCCCGTCTTCTGGCTTTGACCTTCAATCTTTCCCAGCATCAGGGTCTTCTCCAGGGAGTGCTCCCTTCTCATTGGGTGGCCAAAGTATTTGCGCTTCAGTTTCATTATCTGGCCTTCCAGGGAACAGTCAGGGTTGATTTCTTTTAGGATTGACTGATTTGATCTTCTTGCAGTCCAAGGGACTCTCAGGAGTCTTCTCCAGCACCATAGTTCAAAAGAATCTATTCTTCGGCGCTCGGCTTTCCTTATAGTCCAACTCTCGCAGCCATACATGACTACTGGGAATACCATTGCTTTGACCATGCGGACTTTTGTTGGCAGGGTGATGTCTCTACTTTTTATCATGGATTGGGTCAATATAATAGACCGATGGGACATTCAGTAAGCAGTGCAGTGGGATTAGGGTAGTAGAACCGACTAGAACTCTAAAAACAGGACTGAAGCAAAGCATGACACATTAAATGATGCAAAATCCCTTAGCAGTGCCCTGTTTTTCGCAGCTGGCATGATCCGCCTGATTCTGGCATGACTCTCCATCTGTGAATCCTGTTAGGCTGTGTGCCACGTTTGAAAAATTCTGGTTGGTGATTCCCTCTACTATATGCTGTATCATACAAAAAACATTTGGAATCTACTAACTCTACGTCAACCAGTTGAAAACAACAATAGAATTGCATATACACTCTATTTTTGATGCTGTAAGACCTGAGGAAGGCGTCAGAAATGAGGTTATACCAGTTCTCGTAGGCTTGCAGTTGTGCATTTTTGCATATTTCAAGCCTTCAGCTCTGTTCTACAACCCAACTGGGTATCTTTTGACGTGATTTGTCATTCTGTGTATCTTTATTTGCTTGAATATTCTGTCTAAAGTGATGGTCTTTGTAAAACATATTCAGTTGGATTTATATTTTGTTCTAATATATACGGTATTCTAACATAAAATACAAATACAAAGTAGCTTTGTGAAATTGATCAGTACAGGTTTATTTCACACTTTATGCACTATAAATACAATTAACACGGTGCTATTGCTTTGATATTTAGACTGTTACACTGTGGTCCTTCTATCTTATTTGTGTAGATAAACTGCGTTGAATAATTCGGTTTTCCATAGATTCGGGAGGGTAGCCGTGTCGGTCCGAAGCAGCAGAACAAAGTTTGAGTCCAGTGGCACCTTTAAGACCAACAAAGCTTTATTCTAGGCATAAGCTTTTGTGTGCATGCACACTTCTTCAGATCTGCATAGTTTGCAGAAAGCCAGAAGAGTGAGAGCCTTCCTGATATCCTCAGACAGGTTGTTCCACAAGGCAGAGGCTACAGCAGAGAAGGCACATAGAATCACAGAGTTGGAAGGTACTTATAGGGTCATCTAGTCCAACCCCCTGCATAATGCAGGAAATTCACAAATACCTCTCTCCCCTCCACACATACACCCAGTGACCCACACCCAGAAAATGACAAAAAAATTCTCCAGGATCTCCAGCCAAAGTGGCCTGGAGAAAAATTGCTTCCTGACCCCAGAGTGGCGATCAGCATTTCCCTGGGCGTGTAAGAAAGGGCCACAAGAACCAAGCACTGAGGCAACCCTTCCTGCCCTCCCTCTCACGATCTGCCTAAGTTCCCAGAATCAGCATTGCTGTCAGATGGACATCTCGCCTCTGTTTGAAAACCTCTGGAGAAGGGGGAGCCCACCCCCTCCCGAGGAAGCCCTGTTCCACTGAGGAACCGCTCCAGCTGTCAGGAAGTTCTTCAGAATGTTTCGCCGAAAACAAGCATTGAATTTGCCCATTTGCAGGTTGGCGCCTGCGGAAGACTCTGCTCCAGTGCGCGAAACTTTCATGACAGCAAATAGAGGGGAGAGGCGGTTTTGCAGATATGAGTGTCCGAGGGCCATGAGGGGCTTTCTACACGGTAGCTAATAACCTTAAAACCGAGCCCAATAACTGATGGGCAGCCAGCAAAGGGCCTGCAGGACGGGAGTAATATCTGCGCGCCATCTAGTTCCTGATAAATTACAGGGAATAAAAACACGCTCCCTCGCTGTTTTGTCTTTGCCAGGGGCAGTAGCTGAGACCCAGCTCTGTCCCAGTTTTCACCTGTCACCTTGCCTTCGGGGTTCTTTCTTTCTTTTGTCAGTGTGAGTTGTTAAAACCGTCGCGCTTCTTCAGATTTGAGCTCCTTAGGCAGGCTGTCTTGAGCGGAGGAGGTGGAGACATCTGATCTCCGATGCACATGGCCATTAAGGTACCAGGTATCTCTTAGCCTGCTGTTCCCCTCGCTGGCAAGGCTTATTTTGAATGCCTGTTAAATCAGCGTAGTGCAGTTATATTTTTGTCGAGCTTCTTAAGCCTCGGGAACCTGGTTCGCAGGGCAGGCCTTTGCAACGCACAGGAATGCAAGGCGGACGCAAGACAAGCGTAGAGCCCCCGGCAGTTTTTGATTAGAGGCAATAATCCTTGGTACGAACAGGGGAGCCGCGTTTTTCCCCCGGTTGTGAGTCGGTGGAGGTGTGCAGCAACGGTGGGGGAATCCAATGC
>NW_015165329.1:7723-8474 GCF_001447785.1 Gekko japonicus
TTCTCTCTCAGCGCTATGGCAGTAGCGAAACAATGCTGGGACCAGTCTTGTGAGCAAAAATTCTACTTTGTGAGCCACCGGCATTAAAGTTGTGAGCAGGTGATTTGGTGACTGCATAAATTAGTTTGCTCCGGAGCCATCCTTCCTGAGCTAAGGCAAAAAATGTTTGCGCCAGAGGCTAACATACTCTGAGCTAGCTCACACTAACTTAGCTTAGAGGGAACACTGGCCTGGGACTCAAGATTTTTGCGCTTAAAGGACATATGGTTTTACCTTTGGAGCGTTCTAAACATTTTCCGACTAAGAATACCGTTAATGCCGGATTTGGGGTCGTCGTGGTTAAGAGCACAGGCTCTAATCTAGGAGAACAGGGTTTGATTCCTCACGCCTCCACTTGGCAGCTGCTGGATGACCTTGGGCAAGACGTACTTCTGTCAGAGCTGTTCTTGAAAAAGCATAAGAACCTAAGAGACGCCAATGTTGGATCAGGCCAATGGCCCATCCAGTCCAATGCTCTGTATCACACAGTGGCCAGAAATACCAGGGGCCATCAGGAGGTCCAGCAGTGGGGCCAGGACATTAGAAGCCCTCCCACTGTTGACCCCCCCAAGCACCAAGAAGACAGAGCATCACTTGCCCCAGAGCCCCTATCTATACCTTGTGGCTAATAGCCAATGATGGACCTCTGCTCCATATGCTTATCTAATTCCCTTTTGAAGCTGTCCATGCTTGTAGCCGCCACCACCTCCTG
>NW_015165329.1:8769-44871 GCF_001447785.1 Gekko japonicus
AAGGGCGGGGTAGAAATCCCCTCTCCCCCTTCTCCCGTTTTTTTTTTGTTTATTTGCTGGCAAGTCGCAACTGACTTACGGTGACCCCTATAGGGTTTTCAAGGCAAGAGGCATTGGGAGGTGGTTTGCCCTTGCCTGCCTCTGCGTAGCAACCCTGGACTTCTTTGGTGGCCTCCCACCTGGTTACTAGCCAGGGTAACCCTGCTTGGCTTCCAATATCTGATGAAATCAGGCTAGCCTGGGCTATCCAGGCCAGAGCATTGCTAGATTTTAATAGACATTTTTTTTAAGTAATATTATTATTATTATTATTCATGAATTTGGTAAGGTGCCTTGAGCAGGTTCCTGGAAAGGCGGCACGGAAATTTTCTAGACAAATAGAAATAACTAAGAATGTTGTTACATATGTTTTGCAGTTCTGCAGGACTGCGCAAGCACCCCATCTCCCTGAATCAGGGTTGCCAGCTCCAGCTTGAGAAGAAATACCTGAAGATTTGGGGGTGGCATATGGGGAGGGCAGGGTTTGCGGAAGGGTGCTCAGTGGGGTGTAACGGCAGAGAGGCCACCCTCCAAAGCAGCCATTTTCTCCAGGAGAACTGACCTCTGTCATCTGGAGGACAGTTGTCGTTCCAGGAGATCTCCAGGTCCTGCCTGGAGGTTGGCAACTCTCAGGGCTATTTTGGGGCAGGAACGCACAGGAACGGAGTTCCGGCTGGCTCCTGAGTTGGCCACGCCCAGCAGGAGCTCATTAGCATAATAGGCCACACCCAACAGCAGAAACCCATTAGGATTGGCTACATTAGGGGTGTGTGGCCTAACATGCAAAGGGTTCCTGCTACAAAAAAAGGCCCTGGGTTTTGACAACAAGCAAGGTAAACAGAATAAGAAGGGAAAGGTGGGTGTGGCTCGATGACCACACTTCTGGTAACATGGGGGTGTGGCCTAATGTGCTAATGAGCGGTGCTGTCAGGGTGTGGCCTAATATGCTAATGGGTTTTGCTGTTGGGTGTGGCCTATTATGCTAATGAGTTCCTGCTGGGCTTTTTCTACAAAAAGAGCTACATGGAATAGTCTGATTCTGCCCGAAGCTGGGAGAGCCATTCTAGTCCTCTTGAAGTAAAGCTCTTTCCCCCTCCCTTGCCTGCCCCATCCGTGCTTCGATCATTAATATACTTAATTGATACTTCGGTTGTCCACATTCAGCATCTGAGTTGTGCTCCCCAAAGATGAAAACCTGTTCATGCGTCCCGAAGTGTGTTTGCTTGGGGCTTTTAGCAATCTTGCTGCATCAATAATGCTTTCCCTGCAATTCTGGAATGTATTTTGCAGCGCTAAGGCAAAGCATCAGAACTTCTATGATTTCATCTATGTAAGAGGTGGCAGTGGAAGCGCAGTCTCGCAGACTCACAGTATTTGTTACCCCACTGTTTTAGGGATTTCTAAAATACATCCTGGTGCCAAATAATGCTTTGAAATAAAAGGATCAATTAGGATTTAGAGGATGCTCAAGGCGGATTATCTCAAACAGCAGTCAGAATTAAGTATAAAAACATGTTAAGGCCAGTCCCTAACCAGAGCATTAGTATTAGTACAATAAGCTTAAAAAATAAGAATTACAAAAGCATCAGGGAGTTTTTTAAAAAAGCAATTTATCCTCCACCGAAGTTCTACAAAGCTCCTGTTTTGTAAATCTTTCGAGGAGAGAATCATCTTGTGTTTTCTATGGAAGGGTCCTTCTGGGATCTAGTCAGTTCCGTGCCACACTTCTGGGTAAGGGTGCCACGTTTCTGGAATTCCTGAACATTTTGTGGGTGAAGCCAGGCGAAGGCAGAATTTGGGGAGAGGAAGGGAGCTTGGGGGGGGGGGATGATTCCATAGAGTCTACCTTCCCAGACTGCCATTTCCTCCAGGGGAATTGGTCTCTGCCGCCTGGGGGGACTTCTAGCTTTCGGTCCTGGCCCCTCTTTGTCACATAGCAATAGGTGTAGTGGATATATGGGAGTTTGGAGAGAGGGCTGCCCAATAAATCTCGGGCAGTTTGCCTGCTCATTACTCTCTCCTGCCACTGCTGACATTAAGGAAAAGGAAAACCAACAAAGAAAGAAAGGTATAAATGGTTACACAAAAGCCCTACGGTGATGAAGTCAGACAGCAAGAGGTTGGCCGACTTGGGGGGCAAACGAGCTGGAGCCCCGTGCAGCTTCTCCCTCTGGTTGCCAACCCCCAGGGGGTGCAAACCAAGAGGAAAGATCAAGGGATGGAGGTAAAGATGAGCAAAACGACCGTGATATATCATGCCAAAAGAAATGTCTGCAGACGCATAAATCCTTATCCAATATTCAGTTTACGGGCGCTAATCAATTCCTCGGATTATTCACGATGACGCCATCAACACAACGGACTATGCATATCAAGTCTCGTTTCTTTCTCAACTTTGTCAGAGTGTGTAGCGTTGACGTTTCAATATAGTCAATTCGTTTAGCAACCACCATGGCAAAATCTCTTAAAACCATTCATCAATTCACTGGCGTGATGCAGGTATCAAATGTTCTTATCGCCTATATCCTTTTCTAAAGCCAATAATTACTGTCCCGCACTCTGACAAAGCTGTGAACGAAACGAGACTTGATGTGCATAGTCGGTTGTGTTGAGTGATTCTTGAGGAATTGATTTGCTCCAGTAAACTGAATATTGGATAAGAAGAAGAAGGAGATCGGATTTATATCCCGCCCTTCACTACCCAAGGGAGTCTCAGGGTGGCTTACAAACTCCTTTCCCTCCCCCTCCCCACAACAGACACCCTGTGAGGTAGGTGGGGCTGAGAGAGCTCTTGACAGAAACTGCTCTTTTTTCAAGAACAGCTCTTATCAGAACTACGGCTTGCCCAAGGTCATCCAGCCAGGTGCAAGTGGAGGAGTGGGGAATCAAACCCGGTTCTCCCAGATTAGAGTCCGCGCACTTAACCACTACACCAAACTGAGAGAGAAGAGCAGGCAAAAAGAACACTTCAGGATGGAACTAAGTTGGAACCAGGCAAGGGAGGCCCATACTGCAGGAATTCCGCCACCCCAGCCATAGGCCTGGCGGAACATCTCTGTTTTATAGGCCCTGCGAAACTGCATTAAATCCTGAAGGGCCCGTCTCTCTCTTGGGAGAGTGTTCCATCAGGCTGGCAACCAGAGCTGAAAAAGGCTCTGGTTGAGGCTATCTGGACCTCCTTCAGGCCGGGGATTACCAGCAAGTGTTGCTCCATTGAGGGACATATTGGAAGAGACGGTCCTGTTAGGTATGTTGGTCCCAGACCACATAGGGCTTTAAAGGTTAAGAACAAAATCTTGAACTTGACTCAGTATGCAAAGCTGGTGCAGGTGGTGGAACACCGGCTGTATAGGGGCTCTTGATGATGTTCCTGTAGCAAAGGACCTCCTGCTACCAGTAGAGCCCTGACCGTACCATTTGACCACTGAGCGACCCCCCCTGTCTGTGTTTCAGTTCATGCAAAGGGGCTTGGATTCGGAAACCAAGAAGCAACTCGAAGAAGAGGAGAAGAAAATCATCAGCAAGGAGCACTGGTTCCTGGATCTGCCAGAACTAAAGGAGAAGGAGTAAGTTCCTCTTTTACGTAAGACGCTGAACTGCAGGCTGTGGAAGGTCGGTAGTTCAGCCGTTCGAGACCCGAGTGTGCCGCATGATGGAGTGAGCTCCCGTCTCGAGTTCCAGCTCCTGCCAACCTAGCAGTTCGAAAGCAAGAAATTGCAAGTAGATAAATAGGTACCACTTTGGTGGGAAGGTAACAGCGTTCCGTGCGCCTTGGTGTTTCGTCATGCCGGCCACATGACCACGGAAACGTCTTCAGACAGCGCTGGCTCTTCGGCTTGGAAACGGTGATGAGCACTGCAACCCTAGAGTCAGACTCGACTGGCTTTCGAGCAAGGGAACCTTTACCTTTACCTTTAGCAAATCCACCCCCCTCCCCCCAAGCTGGAAGGCAAACATCCGTTTTTTGTATGCTTGTTTGTTTTTTTGCCTGTCTGTCCTCCTGAGGAATTGCTGACTTAACTGAGCTTTTTTTTATTACGCTAAAGGAGAAGGAGTAAGTTTCTCTTTTACGTGGGGGGTAAAAAGCAAATCCACCCCCACCCCCCAAGCTGGAAGGCAAACATCCGGCTTTTGTTTGCTTGTTTGTTTTTTTGCCTGTCTGTCCTCCTGAGGAATTGCTGACTTAACTGAGCTTTTTTTTATTACTCTCTCCCTTTTCGTTTTTTTTTTTAATGGCAGGACCTTTATAATAGAAGAGCGGAGCTTTCTGCCCTGCGAGGATCTGCTTTATGGCAGAATGTCGTTCAAAGGCTTCAATCCCGAAGTTGAGGTATTGTGGTCCCAACACGCTGAGAATTTCGAAGTCCCTGGTTCAGATAACCATTTTTGTCCCAGCTTTCTTCCAGGAAATTGGAGGGGGGTGTATCTGCTTTGCTGTCCACCTACCACAACCCTGTGAGGTAGGGTAAACTTACCCAAGGTCACCCAGTGAGCTTCCACGGTGGAGTGGGGACTCGAACCTGGAGTCTACCACTTCCTAGGGCGGCAGTAATTTCTGCTTTGTATCAAGTTGGCCCAGATCAGGGACCGTGGCTCAGTGGAGGAGCGTCTGCCTGGCATTCAGAAGGTCCCAGGTTCAATCCTCGGCATCTCCACTTAAAGGACCGGGCAGCAGGTGATGTAAAAGATTTCTACCTGAGACCCCGGAGAGCTGCTGCCTGTCTGAGCGGACAATACTGATGTTGAGGGACCAAGGATCTGATTCAGTACAAGGCAGCTTCATGTGTTCAAGAGCAGCTCCGTCGCCTTCTCCTTGAGCACATGAAGCCATTGGGGTGTAGTGGTCAAGAGTGCCAAACTAGAATCTGGGAGATCTGGGTTCGATTCCCCACTTGCACCTCGGAAGCTTGCTGGTCGACCTTGGGCTAGTCACGCTCTCTCAGCCTAACCTACCTCACAGGGTTGTTGTGAGGATAAAAGGGAAGAGAGGAGAACGAAGTAAGCCCTTTTGAGTCCCCATTGAGGGGAAAGGCAGAGTACAAATGAATGAAATAATCAGGGCTTTTTTTGTAGAGAAAGCCCAGTAGGAACTCATTAGCATAATAGGCCACACCCAACAGCAGGAACGCACTGGCATATTAGGCCACACCCCTGACAACACAGCTCATTGGCATATTAGGCCGCACCCCCGTGTTACCAGAAGTGTGGTCATCCAGCCACACCCACCTTTTGCTTCTTATTCTGTTTACCTTGTCTGTTGTCAAAACCCAGGGCCTTTTTTTTGTAGCAGGGACTCCTTTGCATGTTAGGCCACACACCCCTAATGTAGCCAATCCTAATGAGTTTCTGATGTTGGGTGTGGCTTATTATGCTTATGAGTTCCTGCTGGGCGTGGCCAACTTGGGAGCCAGCCGGAACTCCGTTCCTGTGTGTTCCTGCCCCAAATAGACTCAGGCCATTGGTTTATCATGGTAAATGTTCTTTCCTCTAGCTGAGAGAGGTTATCCCAGTGTCTTTCACGCTATCTATTACCCGATCCTTTTATCTAGAGATGCTGGGAGATTGAACTTGAGACCTTCTGCGTGCGAAAGGAGATTGTAAGCCGCTCTGAGGCTCCTTTGGGTGGTGAAGGGTGGGGCACAAATCCAATCTCCCCATGGGGACCCCAAATGGCTTCCATCATTCTCTTCCCCATTTTATTCTCACATCACCCCTATTGAGGTAGGTTAGGCTGAGAATATGTGACTGGCCCCAGGTCGCCCAGCGAGCTTCCGTGGCGCAAGTGGGGATTTGAACCTGGGTTTCCCTGATCCTGGCGCGGCACTCTTAACCCTACACCACGCCGACCATCAGATAGCACGCCTGAGGCATCACAAGAGCAATCCGAATGTTCAAGCTGCCGTCCCGTTCCCCGTTGTGCTGGCAGAGACGCGCAGCTGGTGTTAGACTCTGTAGTCTGTTGCTGTCTGGCCATCCCAGGGGAGAGAGGCTCTTGAGGTTCAGGCTTCGTGGAAACGGATGTACAGAGTTGCAGCGAGTGGCGATCCCTGACAAGAAGCAAGGCACATCGTTCATAAGAAAAAAAGAGAGCTTTTGAGGGGGTCAGGGGTCATTTTGTAGAAAAAGAGGTGCAGGAGCTCATTAGCATAACTCATTAGCATAACTTATTTGCATATGCCTGACACCACCGAAAGTGTGTCAGAAGGCAACACCCACCGCTCAGGCTCCACTTGACTGTTTTGGATTGCTAGCTATTGGGGGGGGGGGACGACGTGCAGATCTATCCTCGCAGAGGAGGGAGAGCTTGTACCTGAATAAAACTTGGTCTTAAAGGTGCCACTGGACTGTTTTGGACCGGGGGGCCGGGGGGAGCTCTGCAACTTACCTGGCTGCTTCTTGCTCTGACTGAGGGCTGCTGGGAGCAGGGGGTGGGGCTTGTTGCATGTGCCCGCCCCCTGGGCTCTTTACTGCCAGAGCTCCGCTCCTGTGCGCTCCTGCAGGAAATGACCCCTGGAGGGGGCTAACTAGCATCCCCTGGATGAGAAACTGAGACATTTGTATTACAGTTCCAGGAATCATATGACAGCAGAGCATCTGCTTGGCATGCAGACAGGCTCAGTCCCTTTAGGCATCTGCCTTTAAGAGGATCAGGTAGTAAACGATGACCAGGTTCTCTGCCGATCAGAGGAGACAAGCCTGACCTTGATAGAAGAAGAAGAAGAAGAAGAAGAGATTGGATTTATACCCCGCCTTTCATTACCCAAAGATGTCTCAGAGCGGCTAACAAACTCCTTCCCCTTCCCCTCCCCACAACAGACACCCTGTGAGGTAGGTGGGGCTGAGAGAGCTCTTGACAGAAACTTCTCTTCTTCAAGAACAGCTCTTATCAGAACTACGGCTTGCCCAGGGTCACCCAGCCAGGTGCAAGTGGAGGAGTGGGGAATCAAACCCGGTTCTCCCAGATTAGAGTCCGCGCACTTAACCACTACACCAAACTGGCTCTCAAAGTTCTCTGCCAACCAGAGGAGACAAGCCTGACCTTGATAGGCCAAGAGTGTATGACTCCGTAGAAAACGGTTTCCCATATTCACAAAGCATGTATCTCCTGCGAAGGATGTGTTCCCTGGGTAATTGTCTGCTTAAACAAAGGTCTGCTGCGTCTCTCCTAGAAGTCGAGTACTCATTCTAAGTAACCACCCTGCCCAGACGGTTGTGCGGCATGTTGTCATGTGCGCTACTCATAGTGTTGCCAGCCTCCAGGTGGTGGCTGGAGGGCTCTACTGGTTGCAGGAGCTCCTTTGCATATTAGGCCACACACCCCTAGTGTAGCCAATCCTCCAAGAGCTTACAGCGCTCTTCTTACTGGGGCTACTGTAAGCTCTTGGAGGATTGGCTACACTAGGGGTGTGTGGCCTAATATGCAAAGGAGCTCCTGCAACCAGTAGAGCCCTCCAGCCACCACCTGGAGGCTGGCAACACTATGAGTAGCGCACATGACTGTCACCATCAAATCTCCAGGAATTTCCTAACCCAGAGTTGACAACCCAAGCGGCTCATGAGTAATTTTTATAAGTTGTGATTTAGCATTAGCTGAAAGTCCCCCCCGGGCAAAAAAACACTCAGAAATGCTGTAAAACTAGGCTTGCCAGGTCCCCCTGGGGGGCGGGGAAAACCCCGCCCTAGATGCCCGTTCCCCGCCACCGGCAGATCGGGCCCCGGGGGGAACCCCACCCCGACGTGCACATCACCCGGAAGTGATGCGGGCATGCTGGGGGCGGGGCCACGGTCATCCGAGGGAAATATGGTTTTCCCTCGGATGGTCGTGGACCCCCCCCCAGCATGCCCGGTGTGGTCGCGTCACTTCCGTGTGATGTGGTAGCAGCGCGTGTGGTGCTTTGCGCATGCACACGCTCTCCAGCCGCCAGCCGGGAGTCCCCCGCTGCGGCGAAAATAATACTTGGCAACCCTATGTAAAACAGTCTATTGCATCTGGGCCCAGTTTGCAGGGAGGCTTTTTCACTTATGCAACCCTAATGTATATAAGGGGTTCTCCAACATTTTCGAGCCTCTGGCCACCTTTGGAACGCTTACACAGCAGGATGAGCCCGGCCACAAAATGGCTGCTACAAAATGGCTGCTGCAAAAGGTGGAGCCAGCCACAAAATGGCTGCCGTGGCCAACCTTCAGTCACACGGTGAGGATCCTTGTGCTGTGGTGGCAGCTGCTGCCAAAGCAACATATTTAAAGATCTGCAGAGCCAGGAGGGAGGCCCAGCAAACGTTGCAGCCAGTGTTCCCCTCTAAGCTGACTTAGTGTGAGCTAGCTCACAGTTTTTTAGCCTCCGGCTCACACATTTTTTCCTTCGTTCAGGAAAGATGGCTCCAGAGCAAACCAATTTACGCAGTAGCCAGATCGCTCGCTCAAAACCTTAGTGAAACCCAGGAGTGACATCATCATGCAGTGTCGTCGGGGTGACGCTCTGGTATTTGGGCAAAATCTCTATGATAAATTTGGCTTCAGCCGTAGAATTTTTGCCCAAATACCAGAGCATCGGCAACATGATGACATCACTTCCAGGTTACTTCAGAAGTGACATAGACACATCACTGCAAGATCGACTGGGCCTCACTCTTTTTCCGGGTAAGGACCCCCCCCCCCCCCACTCCATTGATGGAAAGGGGGGCGGGGGGGAACCCCCCCCCCCCCTGGGGGGGGGGGTCGGTCTGCCAACCCTAAGAGCCAGTCAGGTCTTCAGTACTCGATCAGAAGCCTTCCCGGGCAAAAATCCCACTTGGCTTCACCCACTTTCTAAAAACACCCGGTGCGTGCCATAGCACCCACAAGCACCATGTCGGAGACCCCGGTATATACCCTGATTTTTATCCTGGTCTGCATCTTACAGCAGGGCGGGAGGGGAAGCAACAGTTAAAAGCTTGCAGCGCACAAAATTATACATTCCGAACGTGCCCTCTTTCTCAAACAACAATTTTCTCCTCCCCGCCAGATCTGTCTCCTTGACTTCCTTCAAGGAGCATAATATTTAAACCGATATCCCCGTTTTTCATTTTCAGAAGTTAATGATCCAGATGAACTCGAGGTACAAGACGGAAGAAATCGAAGAGGAAGATAATGCAATGGAAGCTGATGTATCGGATGAAGAAATGGCCAGAAGGTAACCGTTACCTTTTATGACATAGTTAACATTACCAAGAAAGATGAATCGCTGCTTTCCGTTCCCATGCCTAAGCAAAACAACCGAGCCCTTGATGCAGGGGGGAAAAACAAAAAACAAAACAAAACCCCTCACCTATTTCCCACTGCAAAATGAAATAACCGCGTTTTAAGCTAGTTGTTGATCTCCACATTCTCCAGGCGCTTTAATTTAGAGTTGGCGGATGCATGTTACTAATTTTACTGAATAGCCACTCAGTTCACCTCCGGAAACTCTTGACGGATTAATGCATCACTGTTTTTTGCAAATACAATTTGTACTCTTTAAAAAGACAAGCCTATTAATAGCGCCATTGTCAAATCTACAGTGGGAGGGAGTAAAACTGAAGGCTGCTGTCTCAGTGGCGAAGGCAAGTTTCTGTGCCGCGAGACTGTGTCTCTAGCTGTCGATGCCTCGGCTGGAAATTCCAATATGGAACCCTTTCAGACATCTCTGTTCCTTGCATAGATCAAGATGGGTAGCCGTGTTGGTCTGTCTGTAGCAGTAGAAAAGCAGTAAAAAAGTGGAAGAGTTTAGTAGCACCTAAAGTGGTTAAGATGCTCAACTGCAGGCTGTGGAAGGTCAGTAGTTCAGCAGTTCGAGACCCGAGTGTGCCGCATGATGGAGTGAGCTCCCGACTCTAGTTCCACCTCCTGCCAACCTAGCAAAGCAAGAAATTGCAAGTAGATCAATAGGTACCACTTCAGTGGGAAGGTAACAGCGTTCCGTGCGCCTTGGTGTTTAGTCATCCTGGCCACATGACCACGGAAACGTCTTCGGACAGCGCTGGCTCTTCGGCTTTGAAACGGAGATGAGCACCGCAACCCTCGAGTCGGACTCGACTGGCTTTCGGGCAAGGGAACCTTTACCTTATTTAAAGACTAACAAAATTCGTGGCAGGGTATGGAGCTTTCGTGAGCCACTGCTCACTTCTTTAGAACGCTCATTCTATGACCCAGATTTTGTTAGCCTTTAGGGTACTACTGGCCTCTTGATTTTTTCTGCTGGGGTGTTTTTGTTGTTTTGTGTGTGTGTGTGGTTGTGTGTGTGTGTGGTTGTGTGTGTGTGTGGTTGTGTGTGTGTGTGGTTGTGTGTGTGTGTGTGTTGTTGTGTGTGTGTGTTGTTGTGTGTTGTGTGTGTTTTGCCATGCAGCAGTTAGGTGCCCACCAGGCATGTCAGTTTGAATGCCTGACTTGGTGTGCTTGTGGTATCTTCTTGAAAAAGTATTTCCAGTGCCCCTTTTACGGATCCAGCCCATTCAAGGTTCACTGTAGACATGCCAGGGACGACAGAGAGGGTTAGGCCTTTTCTTCATTTTCTTCCCTTCAGCTGCCTTCAACTTGTTAAAGTATGGGTGTGCCAAGGTCATTCCTGTCTCTTCTGACCGGCACTGGGTCTCCAGGATCACAGGTGGAGGTCTTCCACATCTCCTAGTATGTGAGCCTTTTACCTGGAGATGCCGGGGATTGAACCCGCGGAACCTCTGCATGCAGATTAGGTGCTCATGCCCTGAGCAAACGGCCGCCCTGTTTCTCTGCCCTACATCTTGCCCTGCTTATCCATCAAAGGGGCCAGGACTTTGATTCTGTGAAGCAGCGGAGGCTGCTACGAACCCAGCCAGCTCCCGTCTGCGCTACCCGATTCTGGAGTCTTATTTCCTGGAAGTGCTAGACTGTGATGGATTATGAAGAACTGGTTTTCGCGTAGATGTTTGCTCGATCGCTGCAGTTTGCACACTCCTGTTCTGTCAGTGCATCCCAAAGAACTGCCTACAAGCTCATGCCTCTGTCAGAAAGGGAAGACGAGAAAATCCCAATATTGGCTCTTGAATAACTTAAACAACAGGGGTTGTGTAAGGAGGAGTGGAGAAGTTGTAAGAGTGCTGCTCTCGGATCTGAAAGAGCCATGCTCATATCTCCATTCTCCCATGAAGCATGCTGCATGATTTAGTGCGCCAGGCTGAGCGCCGTGACGGAAATGTACTAGATACCTACATACATGCTTGTATGTAGGTATCTAGTACAGGATTCTAAATACTGTTGAGGAGCTGCGGTGGCTCAAGTGGTTAAGATGCTGAACTGCAGGCTGTGGAAGGCCGGTAGTTCAGCAGTTCGAGACCCGAGTGTGCCGCATGACGGAGTGAGCTCCCGTCTCTAGTTCCAGCTCCCGCCAACCTAGCAGTTCGAAAGCAAGAAATTGCAAGTAGATAAATAGGTACCACTTCGGGGGGAAGGGAACAGCGTTCCGTGTGCCTTGGTGTTTAGTCATGCCGGCCACATGACCACGGAAACATCTTCGGACAGCGCTGGCTCTTCGGCTTTGAAACGGAGATGAGCACCGCAACCCTAGAGTCGGATTTGACTGGCTTTCGAGCAAGGGAACCTTTACCTTTAAATACTGTTGAGGGTCTGAGGAGACCGATGGGGGATAAATCCTGGTTATCGATTTGAAGGCGGAGAGGGCACAGCTTTTAGCATTCATAGTTTATAAGGTCAGAGTAAGCTACTCTGTTCTGACGCCGAAGACCTTGAGATTCCTCCACTGGAACTTTGTTGTTTCTGAACGTTCGTTTTGTTCTGCCTTTTAACTTTTACAGGTACGAGACGTTGGTTGGAACGATCGGGAAGAAGTTTCTGAAGAAGAGGGAACGCCGTGCCCTGCAGAACACAGACGAGGCCGAGAACGGTCCCCACGGGCCCAGCAAAGCGAAGAAAATGTTTTTGAAACCCCAGGATTAAAGCGACGTGGATGATTTGTGCATCCGTCAGGCTGGGGAAATATATTTTTGTACCTCGGTTAACACCAGTTATTTTTCTAAATCGCCAGCTTTCTTTATGTCCCCGGGATGGATGCATTGCTCAGAGTAGATGCACACGTAAATGGATGTCATACATCCTCTGTTCTCTGCGCATGGTTTTTTCTTTTAAGCGCGGGCCCAGTGAGATAACGTGAGTTTATCACCGCCTGTAAGCGGGCTGGTTGCCAGGCTCGGCTGAGAATACTTCCCGATTATGATTTTACCTGAACTGCAAGCAAAGACTTCAACGGCCAAGCGAATTCCGGCAGCTTCACCCTACAATGCTCTTTTCCGTTGTCATTTTATATTCTACCCCTTTTGCTTTTTTAAAAAGATTGGGTGGGTGGAGTTTTCGAGGAAGATTATTTTTTAAGAGCCGGACAACTCAACGATTTATTTGATTTATGTATTTGAAAAAAAAATATTTTATTGTAACGGAGTATTTTTATTGTTGTCTGCAGCTATTTTAAGTGTCTGTTCCCAATGCCTAATGAGAGTTGTGACTGCAAAAGGGAAGCAGTGGGCCAGGGGAGACATGCAGTTTTTGTGCTTGAGTAAAGGGGTGTTCTGTTTTTGAGCCAGTTCTTTGAAACTTCAGCCATTTCTTGCCGAAGGAGAGCTACTGAAGTATATGGGTGCTGTCAGTCTCTTGCCCCAGTGCGTATGGACCAGTGGGTAAAGGCTTTCTGTGCTTTAAAAACTAGTTGCGTCTTTAGTGCCTCCGGTGTGTCCACTGAATACCCCCCAAATCGCTCTTTGGAGAACTAGCGTCAGCCCTCCTGATCGCATAAGGTGGGGCAAGGAAACTGCTAGGTACCCCCTGCCCCACACATCTCCCCTTGTATATCATGCTACGAATTGTGTGCTTTTTCCATTTCCCTTCAACATTGTTGCATCCGGAGAGTCATACTTAACGATTTTCAGAATTGATAGCGTGCCGGCGATCTCGGCCAAAGGTGATCTCTAAGTCTGCACGTTTTTCTCTGGTCGGGGTCGGGGATGAAACCGTTTGGGGCGAGAAGGCCAAGAATCACGGCGTTTCTCGTTTGTCATCGAGGTCACAATAAACACACCCTGTTTCCAATGACCGCGTATGTTGTCTGGCTTGATATTATCCTGCTAGCCGCCATCCCAGTACGCCTGCTAGACTTTGCTCTGTAGAGAAAGCCGGGCGGCCGGAGGGGGGCGGTTAAAAGGATCAAAGGAGCGGGGGGGGGATCAGGGAGAGGGGGCACCACGTCTTCCAGAAAGAATCGGGCAGCTTGTTGAAGCAAGGCACGAACCTCAATTACCTTTGGACAGGCGACATACGCACGGCGCGGCAATCTTCCTCTTGACAGCACCTCATTAGCTATTCGAGATGGATCACACATGGGAAGATAAAGACTCTTTCGGACCCGAGGAGGGGGTCTTATTACTGCCAGAAGAAATATGATGCATTATCTTCTTTAACATTCCAGTGCTAATTAAAGACCGCTGGGTCAATGACTCAAAACCTGGTCAGAGGATATCACCATCATGGGCAGAAGTGAATGATTGTAGACTGTCCCCCCACCCACCCCTTCGGCTGGAAAAGAAGTTCTGTGCTAAGAAATGATTTATCATTGCTGGGCCCACTCCAGGTATTTATTTATTTGGATTTCTATCCCGCCCTCCCCGAAGGCTCAGGGCGGCTAACAGAGGCATAATGCCAGATAATAACAGCAAAACAGTATAAATTACTAAAAATACAAAATCAACAAGATTCATAAAAATCATTTCGGTGCTCCCCTACTCCCTTCCACATTTTAAAAACCAAGATGGCGTTCTCGATAGTATAGCTACACAACAACAGCAGTGCATATCACCACTGCCCTGTCGTTCCCTAGAAACGTCCCGCTCCCTCCGATGGTACCCGCACCAGCGGTGACAATGTGCGGAAATTATAGGGCATTGATGGAACAGTGGTGGCGGCGGCTCCTATTCGAAAGCCTGGCGGAAGAGCTCCGTCTTGCAGGCCCTGCGGAACTGTACAAGGTCCCGCAGAGCCCGGATCTCCTCTGGGAGCTCGTCCCACCAGATAGGAGCCGCCACCGAAAACGCCCTAGCCCTGGTCATCGCAAGTTTGATGGTCTTGGGGCCTGGAACATCCAGGAGATTTTGATTCCCCGACCTTAGTGCCCTTGGGGGAACGTGGGGAAAGGCAGTTCCTTAGGTAGGCCGGTCCCTCTTCGAATGAAAGAATCCTCTTCGAATGAAATAATCTCTTTGGTATCTATTAGGGCCCTCTGTGGAGGGAAAGGTTACAATGCTTTGTTTTCAGGTACTAATGAAAAAGCTCAGAAGCCGGCGTGGTAGTGTGCGTAGAGCAATGGTGGCGAACCTATGGCACGGGTGCCAGAGGCGGCACGCAGAGCCCTCTCTGTGGGCACGCGTGCCATCGCCCCAGCCAGGCCCAGACCGTCATTAAAGTGTGGAATTCTCGGCCAAATAATTTTAAGTAAATGAAAGCATTTGGGATTGCTTTCCTTACTTTGTTTGGATCATCTTATGTTAATGTATGAGTTCTTTTTTCTAAAGTAAAACCTCAGGATTCAGGTTAAATTGCCGTGTTGGCATTTTGTGATAAATAAGTGGGGTTTGGGTCTCAGTTTAGGCACTCGGTCTCTAAAAGGTTCGCCATCACTGGGGTAGAGCATCAGACCCAGGTTTGAATACCCAGTTTGCTGCAGGAAGTTTTCTGGGTGCCCTTGGGCCAGTCGCATGCTTTCTTGTCTAACATACCTCACAGGGCTGTCTTATGGTCCCCGCTGAGGAGAAAGGTGGAGAATAAATGAAATAAGTAAAGCACAAGGTTTGTTGTTAGGTGTCACTGTATAGGTATCCAGGTGAATGTCTGAAATTCTGAATTTCTGGGATTTTTATGAGGTTCAATTTGAAGGCTCTGTTTTAAACTCTGTATGGTACCTACAAAGTGCTGCTTCTAAACGGCAACATCCAATGACCCCTTACAATTCTCTCGTTCATAGCCCTTCCTTTCCTCTTAAGGAGCACAAGGTAGCATTGCATGGGTGTTACTTGTGAGGTTCAGGGGTCATTTCGTAGAAAAAGAGGTGCAGGAGCTCATTAGCATAACTTATTTGCATATGCCACACACCCCTGACATCACTGGAAGTGTGTCAGAAGGCAACACCCACTGCTCAGGCTCCACTGGACTGTTTTGGATTGCTAGCTGTGGGGGGGGGAATGTGCAGATCTGCCCTCGCAGAAGACGGAGAACTTGTACCTGAATAAACCTTGGCCTTAAAGGTGCCACTGGACTGTTTTAGATTGCTGTCTGGGGGAGGGGCTCTGCAACTTACCTGGCTGCTTCTTGTTCCTTGTGGCCCGCGGCTGCTGGGAGCAGGGGGTGGGGCTTGTTGTATGTGCCCGCCCCCTGGGCTCTTTACTGCCGGAGCTCCGCTCCTGTGCGCTCCTGCAGGAACTGACCCCTGGCTGAGGTTAGGCAGAAACAAGGAGGAAGAGGTTTGGATTTATCCTCTGCCCTTCACTCAGAGTCTCAGAGCAGTTTGCAATCTTCCCTTCCTCCCTGCACAACAGACACCCAATGAGGTAGACGGGGCTGAGAGAACAGCTCTGAGAGCAGTGTGACTGACCCAAGGTCACCCAGCTGACTGCATGTGGAGGACTGCACTTCTTCAGAACAGATCCTGCTGCTCTTAACCATTACACCAAACTGGCTCTGTCTTAAGTCACCCCCCAGTATCATCGTAAGAAGAGTTACCCTATTCTGTGCTCGTTCATCTTTATGGGCTTTATAAGTGGTATAAGGGTTCGGATGGCACTGCCGTTGATCATTTTCACCAAAACCAAAACTTGAACCCAGATCCCTCTGGCTGAGCTGTAGCTGTAATACCGCAATGGCTCTCTAATGTGGTGGTTAGGTAAAGGTAAAGGTCTCCCTTGCTCGAAAGCCAGTCGAATCCGACTCTAGGGTTGCGGTGCTCATCTCCGTTTCAAAGCCGAAGAGCCAGCGCTGTCCGAAGACGTTTCCGTGGTCATGTGGCCGGCATGACTATACACCGAGGCGCACGGAACGCTGTGACCTTCCCACCGAAGTGGTACCTATTTATCTACTTGCAATGTCTTGCTTTCGAACTGCTAGGTTGGCAGGAGCTGGAACTAGAGATGGGAGCTCACTCTGTCATGCGGCACCCGGGTCTCGAACTGCTGAACTATCAACCTTCCACAGCCTGCAGTTCAGCATCTTAACCACTCAAGCCACCGCAGCTCCAAATGTGGTTATCATATACCAACTGGGTTTCTTCCACTGCTCAAAACCTGTGAAATCCTGCCCAGGGGCACGGCCCTCCGATTCCTCCCTGTCCTCACGACCAATGTTCCCTCTAAGCTGTGAAGTCTTGTGAGCAAAAATTCTACTTCGTGAGCTACTGGCATTAAAGTTGTGAGCGAGTAATATGGCTACTGCATACACTAGTTTGCTCTGGAGCCATGCTTCCTGAGCAGACACAATGATGTGTGAGCCAGAGGCTAAAAAACTATGAGCTAGCTCACACTAACTCAACTTAGAGGGAACACTGCTCACGACTACCAGAGGCAGTCATGGTCTCTAGCTGAATGACCCATATGCTGGATATTGATAATATAACACTTATTTGGTTGTTATTTGAAGTTGCAGCCGGGGGTCATTTCCTGCGGGAGCGCACAGGAGCGGAGCTCCGGCAGTAAAGAGCCCAGGGGGCGGGCACATGCAACAAGCCCCACCCCCTGCTCCCAGCAGCCCTCAGACAACGCCGACCCAAAATCTCAGAGGAGGTGGAATTGGAGCAGTCCTTGGCTAGAAGGACCAACCGTCTGATCTGGCATAAGGCAGCTTGTTGTCCAACTTCTCTTCCTCCCGGGCCCACTGGACCAGCGCGTCGGACCCCCTCGGTAACTTTTTTCACTCAAGGCATTCTGCTGACGCCAACAGAATATTAACTGTCGTCCTCAGTGACCCATCGTGAGGTTAGACTTTGGTCCCTGCCTTTGCACTTTCCGGCAGTCACTCAGCCGACGAATTTCCCCTTTCTACGAAATGACCCCTGGTTGCAGCCATTCATTGAAACGCGTATCATTGCTCTAACTGATACCTGGCAGAAGCCTCAGGTTGCCAACATCTGGGTGGGGCTTGGAGATTCCCCACTATTAAAACTGTCCTCCAGACACTGGCAGAGATCCCTTCCTATGGAGGAAACGGCTGCTTTGGGGGGTGGGCTCTATCGCGTATCCTGCTGAGGTCCCTCCCCAAACCCCCACCTTTCCCAGGCTCCACCCCCAAAATCTCCAGGTCTTTCCCAACCCAGAGCTGCCGACCCTACAGGAACCCCACCCCACAGTCTTGGGTAACATGTCCTCAGGAGGTAGAATATATGCTTTGCCGGCAGAAAATCCCAGGTTCGGTCCCTTGCATCTCAACCAGCGAGGGTTAGCGAGCTAGTGAGGTGTAGTGATGCAACCGGAAGTTGTGTTTGTTAGGTGCCGTCAAGTCGGAGCCGCCTAATCGCAACCCTGTAGGGTTTTCAAGGCAAGGGACAACCGGGGGTGGGTTTGCCACTGCCTGCCTCTGCGTAGTGACCCTGGGCTTCCTTGGCGGTCTCCCATCCGAGTACTCACCAGGACTGACCCTGCCGCGCTTCCAAGTTCTAACAAGATTGGGCTCGCCTGGGCCATCGAGGTCAAGGTAGAGTGGGGAGACCCAAAACTCGTGGGCACTCAATGAAATGGCTGAGCGGTTGGGTTGGAACAGATAGAAGGAAGGACTTCTTCACCCAAAGAGGGATTAACACATGGAATTCACTGCCACAGGAGGTGGAGGTGGCTACAAGCATGGACGGCTTCAAGAGGGAATTAGATAAGCATATGGAGCAGAGAGGTCCATCAGTGGCTATGAGCCACAACGTATAGATAGGGACTCACAGGCTGGGGCAAGTGATGCTCTGTATTTTTGGTGCTGGGGGGGGCAACAGTGGGAGGGCTTCTAGTGCCCTGGCCCCACTGCTGGACCTCCTGATGGCACCTGGTGTTTCTGGACCCTGTGTGACAGAGTGTTGGACTGGATGGGCCATTGGCCTGATCCAACATTGGCTTCTCTTATGTTGTTATAAGAGGGAATTGGATAAACATACGGAGCAGAGGTCCTTCAGTGGCTATTAACCACAAGGTATAGATAGGAACTCTCGGTCTGGGGCAAGTGATGCTCTGTATTCTTGGTGCTTGGGGGGGGGCAACAGTGGGAGGGCTTCTAGTGTCCTGACCCCACTGCTGGACCTCCTGATGGCACCTGGTGTTTCTGGCCACTGTGTGACAGAGTGTTGGACTAGATGGGCCATTGGCCTGAACCAACTTTGGCTTCTCTTGTGTTCTTAAGTTCTTATTCAAATCGCCGCTCCTTCGTGTAACTCGTTGGGTGACCTTCGACCAGTCATTCTCAGCCTAAGATGGTGGACGAGAGAACTATGTGAGCCGCTTCGAAGTCCTTGGCAGAAGAGTGGGTTAAATACATGAAAGGCAGGAAACAACGCCGACCCAAAATCTCAGAGGAGGTGGAATTGGAGCAGTCCTTGGCTAGAAGGACCGACCGTCTGATCTGGCATAAGGCAGCTAGTTGTCCAACTCCTCTTCCTCCCGGGCCCACTGGGCCAGCGCTTTGGACCCCCTCGCTAACTTTTTTCACTCAAGACATTCTGCTGACACCAACAGAATATTAACTGTCATCCTCACTGACCCATCGTGAGGTTAGACTTTGGTCCCTGCCTTTGCACTTTTCGGCAGTCACTCAGCCGGCAAATTTCCCCCTTCCCTACGCCGTCTGCTCACCTTGGAAAGGCAGTCATGTTTACCCACTGAGATGTAGCTAGGTAAAGGTCTCCCTTGCTCGAAAGCCAGTCAAGTCCGACTCTAGGGTTGCGGTGCTCATCTCCGTTTCCAAGCCGAAGAGCCAGCGCTGTCCGAAGACGTTTCCGTGGTCATGTGGCCGGCATGACTAAACACCAAGGCACACGGAACGCTGTGACCTTCCCACCGAAGTGGTCCCTATTGATCTACTTGCAATTCCTTGCTTTCGAACTGCTAGGTTGGCAGGAGCTGGAACTAGAGACGGGAGCTCACTCCGTCATACGGCAACACGGGTCTCGAACTGCTGAACTATTGACCTTCCACAGCCTGCAGTTCAGCGACTTAACCACTTGAGCCACCGCAGCTCCTTAAGATGTAGCTAGTCCTTTGATTTTTAGAGAATGGGTAGGTAACCTTGTGGCTGCAATGCCAACTCCCCCGTCTATTTGTGGCGGCACTAATGTGCCGTCAACAAAAGAGTGTGGGGGGAGAAACGGACCTTAGAACTGCAGGTGGAGGCCCCAGGGCTTGTCTTAGTCCCTTGGGTGGAGAATTGGCCATGTTTGTTAGGCAAAATGGAAGCCAACATGCCAAGGGTTGCCTATCTGGCTTTTGATGTAGCCAGTTTGGTGTAGTGGTTAAGTGTGTGGACTTTAATCTGGAAGAACCAGGTTTGATTCCCCACTCCTCCACTTGCACCTGGCTGGATGACCTTGGGCAAGCCATAGTTCTGATAAGAGCTGTTCTTGAGAAAGAGCAGTTTCTGTCAGAGCTCTCTCAGCCCCGCCTACCTCACAGGGTGTCTGTTGTGGGGAGGGGAAGGAGTTTGTAAGCCGCTCTGAGACACCTTTGGGTAGTGAAGGGCGGGGTATAAATCCAATCTCTTCTTCTTCTTCTATCTTTGTACACATAGAGTTTGCTCCCAGAGGCTGTAGCGATGGCTTTAAAAGAAGATTAGACAGATTAATGGAGAATAGGTCTATCAGTGACTACTGGCCACAGTGACTAAAGGGAACCTCCATGTTCAGAGGCAGTAAACCTCCGAATACCTGTGCCAGGAGGCAGCATTAAGGAAGGCCTTGACCTCTATGCCCTGTTGATGGACCTCCACAGGAACTGCTTGGCCACTGTGTGAGGCAGGACGCTGGACTAGATGGACCACTGGTCTGATTTGGCAGGGCTGCTCTTGTGTTCTGGATAATATACACATTCATTAATGGGCCAGGGAGAACAAAAGCCCATGTACTTGACCGCCCAGCCCTACATGAAGGCAACCTTTGTTTTAGTGCCCAGTGATCAACCTTTGGACATTCAGAGCATAGAGCTCTAGTACTTCTTTTTAAGTAGAAGAGAAGAGATTGGATTTATACCCCGCCCTTCACTTGGAGTCTCAGAGCTGCTTACAAACTCCTTTCCCTTCCCCTCCCCACAACAGACACCCTGTGAGGTGGGTGGGGCTGAGAGAACTCTGACACAAACTGCTCTTTTTCAAGGACAGCTGTGCCAGAGCTTGTGACTGACCCAAGGTCACATCAGCAGGTGCAAGTGGAGGAGTGGGGAATCAAACCCGGTTCTCCCAGATTAGAGTCTGCACACTTAACCACAGCACCAAACTGGCTCTATCATCTACTACCATCTAGGGAGTCCATAGATCCAGCTGATTTCGATACTCAAGTAAATTGACAAGTTTTGGGGAAACAGAGGCACTATGTGTTAGCCCGCATGAGAGCCGGCGTTGCAGAACGGTGGGCTAGGCCCCGGGACGGCCACTTTGAATCCCTGCTCTACCATGGAAGCGTGCTGGGCCTGCCACAATCTCTCAGCCTAACCTACCTCACAGGGCTCTTGTTGTGGTGGAAATAAAGCAGAGGGGCGAAGAACAGTGCAGGAAGCCCCTCTGAGTCCCAATGAGGGAGAAAAGAGGGATTTTTAAAATTAAAAAAGTATTAGTGAAGGTGAGCAAGGGAAAGAAAGAGCTCACCCTCCCTAATATAGTAACATTGTGGGGAGTATGTTGAAATACAACTAGAGACCTGAGTTCGAATTCCCCACTGAGCCATGAAGTTTACTGTGAGACCATGGTGGACCAGTTACATTGCTTCAACTCACACAACCTCAGAGGGTTAGCTGTCTATTTTTCTCTCCTGAATTTTATCCCCGTATGGTCTTTGGAGGGAAGGGAGGTTAAAGGAACATGATCGATTTTGTATTGTTTTAATTTCTTTCCAGGACATCATTTTATAAAAACTGTGAATGAATAGTTGGAAGTTGCTGCTGTGGTTCAGATGGTTTGCATTGCCGGCATTACACACTTTTAAAGTGTTTTATGAAATTGAGACACATGCCTCTTAATGTTTGTGATTTGACTTTATTTATCTGCTTATTTATTTTGTTGCAAAGACTGGGTCTTGGCAGCCCACGTTCCAAGTCATTGGCAGCCAAAAATACGCAAATCTCAGTAAAGGACTAGAAACCTGCCCCCCCCTCCCAAATAGAAGCTTGTAAGGCTATACGTCACATATACAAATGCCAAATCTGTAAAGCAGAACATTTTCTGATAGCGCTGGAGAATTTTTAAACAATAATTTTAAATAACAGCTCATTGAAGAACGAAAGAGGAAAAATACGGAGCCGTGTGCTGCTGCTTCATTAGAATGGGTGTTGGAAGCGTGGCTCAAAAGTGGCCGATGGAGATGTGAAGAGAGCTAAATGGAGACTCAAGCAAAAAGCCTCTGCAAATATTGGGCTGGGTAATTAAAATTTTATCAGTTGTCATCCATATTTTGCAGATAAAGCCTTCAAGGAGGATACTCGTCCCTCACTCACTCCATTAAATGCCACGTTTATCCAAAGCATGCGCCTTCATGGATCTGAGATCAGTATACTTTATTAAGGTATTTTAAAGCTTTCCCTTTTTGACCCATGTACACAGTCCAGTAAAAGAACATCAGCATTTGATTTTTAGGAACAAGGGAACCCTAGCCTTGCTTAAGCTAAGACCATGTCGTTTTTAATTTATCCTTGCCTTCTATTGGCAGCTAACTTGATTCTTTTAGAGGGATATATTTTCCTTTAAGTCAAAGCCCAACCATTGGGGTTGCCAGCTTTGGGCTGGGGAATTCCTGGAGAATTGGGAGTGGGGGGAGGGACCTCAGCAGGGTATAATGCCATAGAGTCCACCCTCCAAAGCAGCTATTTTCTCCAGGGGAATTGTTCTCTGTCATCTGGAGACCAGTTGTGAATCCAGGAGATCGCCAGGCCTCACCTGGAGGTTGGCAGCCATACCAACCACACAGGCTGTTTGCAGGTACGTGAGGGATGGGGCCTGTGTGAATTGCTCCCATTTATACTTAACATATTTAAAAGCAAATGAGTCTTGAGGGATAGCCTATCCATACAAGATTTTTCAGGGTGCACGTCAGAGCACGTGCTCTGTCTTCAAGGAAAGGTAATGGGATATGAAATGTAGTCTTCACTGCTTAAGGGCTGGAATCCGTCTGAAATCCATCACTCAAAACGAACGTTACCTTGTTTCAGCGGGCTTGTCGGCTTTTATCTACGAAGTTGTCAATGCCATTGAAAACACAATAAACAACTATCACATTGTGCAGATTGTGATCAGCGTGTTGGCGGTTTTAACTTTTTCTTTATTTTAGAGCTTTGTTTTTTCTATTGTCATTTATTGAAGGCTGGATTGAATCTTGTAGCGGCGGTTTAGGCCATTTTGCAAAAACCTTTCTCCTCCTCGTTAGATTGTATAAATGCCTTTGATGTTGACAGGAACGAGTTTGTTCTCCAGACTGATGTTGAATTTCTCCTGCAGCGTTTTTTCCACCTCTTCGTCTGTCAGGGTGGCAAATTCCACCAGATCCATGTCCTCCTTGTAGTTGTAGGTGGTCTCGGACAGTGTCCACCCGATCAGAGCTCGGAATCCGTCAGCCGTTTGGAGGGTGCAAATGGATTTCTTTGTAAACAAGGATTCCGGGGAGGTCTGGAGGTAGGAGCATTGGAACTGAAAATCTTCCACTTTCCGGGGCTCGAGGCTGAACAAATAGATGTTTCTGCGCTCTCTCTTCTCCAACAGATCCGAATTGGAGAAGCTTTGGTTGGGAATATATTGCTTCCTTCTGATTTTCTCATAGTACCAAATGCCATTGTCTTCGGTGAAGCGAAATATCCCGGGGGTCTGCGGCTGGTCTTTGCCAGACACCAACTCCATCGGTTGCCACATTTGGTAGGAGACACCAAAGCCAGCATCTACAATGTAGGCTGCGCCCTCCACGACCACCTTCACGATAAGATGGGTCATGTGAGTGGCATAGACGTTCAGCTGCGGGTTGTAAACGTAGGCTCCCAAAATGGTCGTGTTGTACCCCAAGGTCTTCAAAACCCACGACAAGAGCTGGTTGTTCTCCATACACCAGCCTCCGCGCCTTTTCTTGACGATTTTGGTATAGACTTGAGCCAGATCCAAAGTAATGGTTTCCCCGCAATGGATGCTGAGGTTTTCGAACGGGACGGCTCGTATGTGGTGCTGGAAGATGGCCGTGAGGGTGGCCAGATCGCGTTTTTCGAGAGAGCCTTTGTAGCCAGTTCTTGCGAAATACTCTTCTAGGTTCATGTCTCCTGGAAGGCAGATGTTAAAGAAACTAATTTTTAAAAATGGCAGCGTGAAAAGGGGGCTTCTTACGACTTCCCGCTAGCACAGCCTGCAGTCTCTCTGAATTTTTTTTTTTAAAGCGTGTGACTTTAAAGAAGATTGCCTAGTTGAATCAGAGAAGCACAGGAAGAAGGATCTTTGGGTCTACTGCAATGTTCCCTCTAAGCTGTGGAGTCCTGTGAGCAAAAATTCTACTTGGTGAGCTACTGGCATTAAAGTTGTGAGCGAGCGATTTGGCCGCTGCATAAATTCGTTTGCTCTGGAGCCATCCCTTCCTGAGCTAAGACGGAAATGTGTGAGCCGGAGGCTATAAAACTGTGAGCTAGCTCACACTCACTCAGCTTAGAGGGAACACTGGTCTACTGAGTGATTGCTGAAGAACCTTCGTAAGACATCGGCACGTCACTCGTTTTTCAACCTGCTCTGAGCACTTTATGTTACAAACTGCTGCATGGAGCTGTACCTCCTTTAGCTCACATTCTGAATGGGATTTCCTTCTTCACCACTCAACTGTGAGCAGTGTTCCCTCTAAGCTGAGTTAGTGTGAGCCAGCTCGCAGTTTTTTAGCCTCCAGCTCACAGATTTTTGTTTTAGCTCAGGAAGGAGGGCTCCAGAGCAAACTAATATATGCAGTAGCCAAATCGCTCGCTCACAACTTTAATGCCGGCAGCTCACAGAGTAGAATTTCTGCTCACAAGACTCCACAGCTTAAAGGGAACATTGACTGTGAGTCTATCATATGCTAATTAAGGAATAGTCAAAACCTTGGATATCTGTTTCAGTACGAGGCCGAAGCTGATTATGGATCAGCAGCTCGGATTTGTTAATGTTTAGTACAGAAACTTCACATCTCTAAAGCCTGCAATATAATATTCAGTGTGGGAGTAGCAGAGATGTCAGGAGAGTATTTTGAAAGGCCTGTCCTCCGGCAATACTGTGACATTCTAAGCATTCTAGTCTAGTTCACATGACTTCTCTACATGTTTTGGATGACCTCTTAATCCTCTGCAAAAAAAAAAATGAGACTATTTTTAAAATGCCAACATATAGTTAATAATATACAAAACCACAGGAATGTAGTTCATTTTAAAATATTCTCATCGGTATGGCATTAAAAAACCCCCACAACTGGCTTCTCTCCCCTGTTTGATCCCAAATTGCCTCATCGCACCAACTAAAGTTTCATCAAGAAGACTGGCTTTTAATTAGGCTAATTAACCTTAAAGAGTTTCTTTTAAAAATATTTTTAAAGCTACTTACCAGTTGCAATATTTAAATGATGGCTCTGCTGGGATTTTACTGTATCCGTTGGCGGCAAAGCGTAGATTATTTGCTATAGTAATAAGTATACCAGGGAATTCTTCGGCTTCAGTTCTGAATCACCTTCATTCTTCAAACAGGCTCTGTTTTTTGGTGCTATTTGGAACTGGATCTTAAACGCCCCCCAAAGGACAAAGTCCATCTGAAATGTCTGCACATATCCCAGTTCCAGTGATCTGTGAACTGATTAAACTTTGGCTCTGAACATTTTAGTGGTGGCTTTATTTCCAGATGATTTAACAAGATTTCTTGAAGTTAATGCTGGAAAAAACAAAACCCCAAATACTTTCCTGTTCAGAGGGTACTTAGAATACATGAAAGACCCCAAGATTCTTCAGCTAGTTCTGTGCACTTCAAGAAGAAGAAGAGACTGAATTTATACCCCGCCGTTCACTACCCAAAGGAGTCTCAGAGCGGCTTACAAACTCCTTTCCCTTCCCCTCCCCACAACAGACACCCTGTGAGATGGGTGGGGCTGAGAGAGCTCTCACAGAAACTGCTCTTTTTCAAGGACAGCTCTTATCAGAACTATGGCTTGCCCAAGGTCATCCAGCCAGGTATAAGTGGAGGAGTGGGGAATCAAACCCGGTTCTCCCAGATTAGAGTCTGTGCACTTAACCACTACACCAAACCGGCGCACTTAACCACTACACCAAACTTCAAGGGGGTTCTAGCCTCACATGCACCGAAGGAGGAGGAGAAGAACCCTAGGTTTTTATACCCCACACTTCTCTACTTCAAGGGGTCTCAGAGCAGCTTACAATCGCCTTCCTCTCCCCACATTAGACTCCTTGTGAGGTAGGTGGGGCTGAGAGAATTCTGAGAGAACTGTGACTGGCCCAAGGACACCTAACAGGCTTCCTGTGGAGGAGGACTGGGGAATCAAACCCGTTTTTCCAGATTACAGTCTGTTGCTATTAACCACGGCACCACACTGGCTCTCTAAATGCCTTCGCTTACTTCATCATATGCTACACCACTCTTAACCACTATACCACATTGGCTTTCTGGAGCTGGTCCAGCATATATAACCAGCCAGCTTTGAAACGGAGGACAATTTCCCAAGGAGTTGATAATATACTTTTAGGAATCCCAGCTCCTGATTGGGAAATTCCTGGAGAGGTCCATCAGTGGCTATTAGCCACAAGGTATAGATAGGAGCTCTCAGGCTGGGGCAAGTGATGCACTGTATTCTTGGTGCTTGGGGGGGGCAACAGTGGGAGGGCTTCTAGTGTCCTGGCCCCACTGCTGGACCTCCTGATGGCACCTGGTATTTTTGGCCACTGTGTGACACAGAGTGTTGGGCTGGATGGGCCATTGGCCTGATCCAACATTGGCTTCTCTTATGTTCTTATGAGATTTGGGGGTGAAAGGGCAGGACAGACCTCCCCTCCAAAGCAGCCATTTTCTTGCTGGTCTGGCAGTCAGTTGTAATTCTGGGGGGTCCCCAAGTCCCACCGGGAGGCTGGCAACCTTATTTAAGACCATGACGTTCGAAGATTTTTTTAAAAAAAGCTTTGCAAACTAAATCTGAAGAGATCTCTGAATCTGACTTTAGATCCAAAAACAACCTGGGACCAGGAGGCTTTAAAGACTGCTTTCTCCCGCATGAACCTCCACATTAATTTGGCCTTGATCCGGACACTTCTACCATCTGATGCAACAGGGCCTTATTGGAAATTCCAAGCACTGAACCAGAGCCAGTGTGGTGTAGTGATTACAGCAGAGGTCCCCAACCTGGTGCCCACCTTAGGGACCCATGGGCACCATGTGCCCACTGATGCCTGTACTGATGCCGGCCAAGTGTTTTTTTAGAAAGTGGCCAAGGCCAAGTGGGGCTTTTGCCCAGCAAGGCTTTGTATTGGTCACTGGAGATTTGATTGGCTGTACAGATTTTTCCCAGTAGTCATGTATGGCTGCGAGAGTTGGACTATAAGGAAGGCCGAGCGCCGCAGAATAGATTCTTTTGAACTATGGTGCTGGAGAAGACTCGTGAGAGTCCCTTGGACTGCAAGGAGATCAAATCAGTCAATCCTAAAAGTAATAAACCCTGACTGTTCCATGGAAGGCCAGATAATGAAACTGAAGCTCAAATACTTTGGCCTCCCAATGAGAAGGGAGCACTCACTGGAGAAGACCCTGATGCTGGGAGAGATTGAAGGTCAAAGAAGACGGGGACGGCAAAGGATGAGATGGTTAGACAGTGTCATAGGTGCAACGAACATGAAATTGAGCCAACTTCAGAGGACGGTGGAAGACAGGAGGGCCTGGCGGGATCTGGTCCATGGGGTCGCGAAGAGTCGGACTCGACTCTGCGACTGAACAACAACAACAACTTCACCATCATAAGTGACAGCATCTGAACAATCTAGCCTTACAGATGGTGTCACTATCATGTAACTGTGACCAGTGTGGTCTAGCTGAGAGGCTGTTGGACTTTGATTAAACCACAAGGATGGTGTTCAGGTCCCAGCAAATCCCATTCACTCAGCTTCCATACTTTTCTAAACAGCTACAAGGAGTCCCCAATTCATCAAGATAATGCATTTCATAAATGTTGGAGGAACATATTCCTCTGTGGTAGACAGAAACATGACTGCAGTTTAGGGAGCTCAAGCAGTTCCTTTTTGTGCCCCCCCCCCTTCTTATTCCTCACAAACACCAGATATATTGTTATTACAGGGTGTAAGATGTCACCATAACAAATACTATTAATGCCTATACTTATTTATTTAGGTATTTCAACCCTGCCTTTCTCTCCAATGGGGACTAAGGATGCCAGCCATCAGCTGGCAGCCCCTAGGCACCTTTGGGGGTAGGAAAAATGTGACTGTTGTGTTTCAATGGTTGTAACTTGTTCCACTGTTGATGTTTAGAAGTTCGTTCAATTCGGGAGACTGCATGACATATTTTTCTAGAGTGTCCCCGGAGATGACTTTTCAGGGAGCACAAAGGACTACTAGGGGAAAGGAAAGATGGTAAAAATTGCTTCTATGTAATAGCTCCATCATGGAAGCCTTAGATACAACCCCATGTGTATAGTTGAATGAAGTTTAAAAAACTGGGTTGCCAATTCTAGATTGGGAAATTCCTGGAGATTTGGGATTGGAACCTGCGAACAGCAGATCTGGGTAGAGGTGGCACCTCTGCAGGGTATAATGCCATAGAGTCCACCCTCCAAAGAATACTTTTTCTCCAGGGGAACTGGTCTCTGTTGTCTGGAGATCAGTTGTACTTCTGGGAGATCTCCAGGCCACACCTGGAGGCTGGTAACTCTGTAGCGTACATAGTACCTTGAGTAAATCATATCGATGTTCACCAACATTAACATTTTAACACTGAGTCCTTGGGAATTTGTTAACACCAAATTTCAGACAAAGAGAAGAGAATTTGAAGCTGTAGAATACATTTTATTTAAGATATCCATCATTATCTTGCAGGGGGCAACACCTCACTTTCTCCTATATCCCCTTTGCCATCCTCTTTCCCACCTCCTGGCAACTCCAGTATCCTTACTTTTCCCTTCTGCCTTCACTGCAACTGTCTCTAAAGCTTCTGATATGTAGCTAATCACTATCATCCTTGGGTGCTTTCTGCCCAGCTGTTAAAAGGTAAAGGCAAAGGTTCCCTTGCTCAAAAGCCAGTCGAATCCGACTCTAGGGTTGTGGTGCTCATCTCCGTTTCAAAGCCGAAGGGCCAGCACTGTCCAAAGACGTTTCCGTGGTCATGTGGCTGGCATGACTAAACACCAAGGCGCACGGAACGCTGTTACCTTCCCACCGAACTGGTACCTATTTATCTACTTGCAATTTCTTGCTTTCTAACTGCTAGGTTGGCAGGAGCTGGAACTAGAGATGGGAGCTCACTCCGTCATGCGGCACACTCGGGTCTCGAACTGCTGAACTACCGACCTTCCACAGCCTGCAGTTCAGCGTCTTAACCACTTGAGCCACCGCAGCTGTTACAAATGGACAAAACAGTGATTTGGTGGGAGCGTGGATGCACTTCCTAGTTATTTCTTAAAGGCACTTATTCATCACTTTTCCCTTTCAACTCAAAGCAGGTTACCATAGCATTAAAGGCAAATGCAGTGGAGCCATTTCCCCTTAAAACATACCTTTAAAAGCATACACAAGAGCTTAAAACCTCCAAGATCAATGTAAAGCTTTGCAGAACAGCTGCACTTTATAGGCCCATTACGCACGGACATCTTACTGCAGATTTTCAGAGCAGCAAGCCTTTAATCTTGACTTCGGATCCCGTGCCCGCCTTATGCGTCATTCTTTTCCTCCAGTGTATTAAGGCACTTTTTAAAATCAGGGTGGAATGTCATTTGTGACATGTGGAGCGTGGTGTCCAAAGATTTATTATTTTTTTAAAGTTACGCAACTATCCTATTGCAGCTGAGCAGTAACATCCAGCCAGCACCTTCCCTTTAAAGCCTCATGGTTCAGGTTTTGCACATTCATTTTAGCCTTAGTTCCTGGAATGAAAAGGAACAGAAAGGAAGACAGGCAAAGGGGGGAAACCCATTGCTGAAACTGATTAGACTTTTCCTGAAAATGACAAACAGCCATGAAGCCCCATATTCCATATTGCCAAGCGCTAGGCGATTCTCTGAGAGCCAGTTTGATGTCATGGTTAAGAGCACAGACTCTAATCTGGGAGAACCGGGTTTGAGTCCCCACTTCTCCACTTGCAGCTGCTGGTGTGATCTTGGGTCAGTCATAAGATCTTTCAGAGCTGTTCTCTCAAGGGCACTTCTCGAAAGAGCTTTCTCAGCCCCACCAACCTCACAGGATGTCTGTTGTGTGGAGGGGAAGGGAAAGGGATTATAAACTGCTCTGCGACTCCTTTGGGTAGTGAAGGACAGGGTATAAAATCCACTCTCCAAAACATCCATTTTTCTCCAGGAGAACTGATCTCTGTAGTTTAGAGTTGAGCTGGCAACCCTACATAGACTGCTGTTAACATTTCTGAATCCTTTTTTAAAGGACCCTTGTAGGAAATTCATGCAAAATATCCATGAAGATTCATGGTGCTCTCCAGTGTTCCCTCTAAGCTGAGTTCATGTGAGCTAGCTCACAGTCTTTTAGCCTCCGGCTCAGATCTCTGTAGTTTAGAGTTGAGCTGGCAACCCTACAAAGACTGCTGTTAACATTTCTGAATCCTAGATCGCTTGCTCACAACTTTAATGCCAGGAGCTCACAGAGTAGAATTTTTGCTTACAAGACTCCACAGTTTAGAGGGAGCATTGGTGCTCTCTTTTTCTCACCCAACAGAAAGAGCGGAATAAATAGCTGGATTTTTGGTGGTGTTTCAAAGTCATTGATTTGCGTCTGTTCCATCTCATAGTTCAATAAAATGTACAAATCCCACTATTTGCACTGTAAATATCATCTAGGAAGGAGATGATGTCCCCTGATTCGCTTCCAGTTTAACAAGGAGAATGCCTTCAATTACTTCTAGAATTGGGGGGGGGGACCCACAGTTCCATCTTTCCAGTTTCAGTTTTATTCTACCCCCATGTCCATGTTACCAATGTGCACGTGATAAAACATTGTTTCCCCCCCCCTTGTGATCCTATGCCTGTTTGCATTGAGATCAGGCCTGTGGCTACAGTGGGGCATCTCGGGGCCTGGCCCCCTGACTTATGGCCAAGGCCCCCCCCTTTCATTTTTCCCATGTTTAAAAATTTTGTGGCGCTTCTTTGAGGATGTGTGTGTGGGGTGACCCCTGACTTATTTAAAGGCGCCCAAATTTAAAAAATCCGGGCGACAGGACTGATTGGGATGACTTTCTTGAAGGATCTTTTCCCCATACGTGTGTGTACCACAAACGTGCAAGGCAACTGAGAGATGCAGAAATAAATGCTTCTAATTTTGTGTCGAGGGGAGTTAAAAAGCCCCAGGGGTTGGGAGGCAATGACCCCGTTTGTGCTACTGATCAGGTTGAAGTGCATTGTCGAGGTGGAGTGCAAAAGAAACACCTCAGCAATCTGCCCTGGATTGATCCCAGATGTGTGTGCGTATGGCTCTTGGTGGCCATCAGCCAGGTCTTTTTCAGCCCTGGCCCCCGCCTGGTGGACCATATCCGGCCTTGGCTGAAAGCGCTGCACTGGCTGCCAATAGCGTTCCGAATCCACTTCAAAGTGCTGGTACTTACCTTTAAAGCCCTATATGGCCAGGGTCCGACATAACTGAGGGACTGCCTTTCCCCATATATACCCCAGATAGCACTATGGTCGGGGACCCAACATTGTCTTGTGATTCCAGGCCCCCGAGAGGCCAGGCTTGTGGCAACCAGGGCCAGGGCCTTTTCGGTGGCGGCTCCTACCTGGTGGAATGAGCTCCCGTTGGAGATCAGGGCCCTGCGGGACCTTTCACAGTCCCGCAGGGCCTGCAAGATGGAGCTCTTCCTCCAGGCTTTTAATGAGGAGCCCACCACTACCACCACCACCAACTACCGCAAGGGACGGCCCAATATAAAACATTTACAGTACCGTGATGGATCTGTCCTGGGTTAATATTCTTAAGCCTTCATCTTGATTTGATTGCAGCAATAAGATGACTGAGCACTTTATTAATGTTAAATTGATTTTTTAAATTTTGCTTCTAATGTTTTATACTGGCACTTGGTGCCCTTGTTGTGAGCTGGCTCCTCACTCTGTCATGCGGCACCCGGGTCTCAAACTGCTGAACTACCGACCTTCCACAGCCTGCAGTTCAGCATCTTAACCACTTGAGCCACCACAGCTCCATTTAAATCATATACTTAAATACAATAGAGACCCTAGTGTGTCTTATTCATTATAGTACAAAAACCTAAAGAACATTATATATCTAGTAGAAAAGTCCACAGCTACGGAGACAGGTTCCAATGCTGTAGGGCAGGATTGTCGAACTCATTTGTTAAGAGGGCTGGATCTGACATAAATGAGACCTTGTTGGGCCGGGCCATGTGAGTCATAAAATGTAATGCCAGGCAGCGTAGATATAAACTTTACAAAGGACACAAACACAAAGGATTTTTTAAACTTAAAATAAAAACATACTTAAAACATTAGCGCTCTTGCAATATTTTGTTTCTAGACGGAACAGTGTCTGATAACTGACACCTCTTGCTCTGAATTATTGCATCAAAATGTCTGTGCTGATGGTAATGCAACGCAATGTATTAGAATACAGTTCTCTGACATAACACCTCTAAGAAAAGGATGTTGATAGTTAACCCAGAGTCTCCGTTTATTACTCCTTACAATTAAGACTCTATTAAGTATTAATGTATTTTGGAATGGTAGATTTAAAATATATTTCTCTGGTCTGGGGACAAGGAAAATAACTCCACACAGCCAGTTGTCCCACTTCAAAGAAAAAAGATGCTGTAAGGTTACCTCCACACTTGAGAGGAGACTGATGCAACCTAAGGACAGACTCTCACCATTAAGGATACACCAATCCCCAATTCTGAACCCGCTGTGCAGGGAGGGCGGGGTACGAATCTAACAAGCTGAAATAAAAATAAAATCCCGACATAATTTATTTCCTTGCTGTGGTTTCCCCACAAACCAAACAGACGATAGCCCTATAACGGAGCTTGTTATTCCTTTAATCTGTTAAGAACACCTTCATTATCCTGTATGCTAATTTACCGCCCACCTTCTATATGTATGGCTGTTGTTTCTGTTTCCATTTCATTGTGTCTGAAGGCGTGTGCATGCACAAAGCCTGCAATAATCTATCAACGAACAGCCATAAGGCTGTTCGAGTCCCACCGCGGCCGGGGTGAGCTCCCGGTCCTTGTCCCAGCTCCCGCCCACCCAGCGGTTCGAAAGCCCTTGGCAAGTCAATAAATGGGTACCTGCTCCTAGGAGCGGGGGGCACCCTCCTTCCAATGGATTGGTGTGCAGCGGCGGCAACAGCTGAGCAATGGTGGCAGGCGACAGGAGGTGATCCGGCGAACATGGCGGCAATCCGGCATTGAGCAACGAGCAACCCAGGCGGAGATTGGTCCAGGAAACACGGCGACATGACGACATGGCGTGGTCGGAGCCAATAGGATGGAGGCCAGTTGCTACAGCCATCGCATAGTCGTGTGCCATGAGGTCCACTCCAGAAGGAGTTGCTGCGGGAAAAGATCTCTGCCGAGACACCGTCGCCTTGAAACGGAAAGAACCCAGCACGGAAAGAACCTTTCTGTTTGGGTGCCTGGTAGGCATTCACCCCTCCCCTTGCACTGTGGACCTAGATAGGATGATTTACATGTCTCTGTTAACCGCTCCGAGCCCTTGGGAAGGAGCGGTATATAAGTTGAAGGTGTAATGTAATGTAATGGAACCTCATACCTTGAATAAACCTTTGTCGGTCTTAAAGGTGCCGCTGGCATCGAACTTCGTTCAAGTCCCTTCACAGTTGCATGAAATTGACAAAGTGTTTGCCCCAAATTTACATAACCTACTGGTGTGTGTGGGAAGGGGGGTGTCTAAGGATTAGAAAGGTAATGGATGCAAAGTACTTCATTTCATGTATGGTTGCCAAGTGACTTACTTTTAAAAGCGGGGGAGAGTTGGTCCCCGGCCAGGACATTTGAGCATGCGCCGCGTTGATCTTTATTTATTTATTTATTTATTTATTTAATGTTTGGATATATATCCCGCCCTACCCCGATGGCTTAGGGAAGTGATGTCATCATGTTGGGCATGTCACCGACTGACGCTCTGGCAATCAGCCTGGAAACTCTATGGTATAGAGTTTTCAGGCTGATTGCTAGAGCGTCAGCCGGCGACGTGCCCAACGTGATGACGTCACCGCAGGGCCTGTAAGACGGAGCTCTTCCGCCAAGCGTTTGAGTAGGAGCCGCCACTACTGTACCATCTTTATCTGGCCCTGGAAGAAAGAACGTCGGCGTTACGTGGAACAGAAGACACTGAGTTGGTAGAGCAGCAGTAATTTGTCATCTCTATAGAAGATCAATGGAAACATCTGGAGCACTTTATATTTGCAATATTGTAGAATGTTTTAAATGGTTTTACATGTGTTTTTATGTGCGGGCTTATGCCTGACTGTAAGCTGCCCTGAGCCCGCTTTGCGGGGAGGGAGGGCTATAAATTGAATTTATAAAATAAAATAAATAAATAAATCATTGCGCTGGGCACATCGGCCCAAACCGGGCACGTTGGGGGCAGGGTTCCCCCCCGCCGGCCTTTTCCAGACCGGTGGATTGGAGACCCTTTGAGCGGGTGAGCCTCCGCCCTCCCGGGGGACCTGGCAGCCCCAATTTAATTTCATTTCATTTCTCAAATTTATATTCCGCCCTTCCCGCAAACAGGCTCAGGGTGGATCACAACAAATAATTAGGCCATTCGGCATCATAAAAAGACCATAATAAATAGTTCATTGACTCTCTTCCTTCATGGGCAGGATTTGAAGTCAAAGGAGAGGCCATCAAATGAGCCTGTGCTAACTTTCATGGCTTCTGACCCAAGGAATTCTGGGAACTAGGAAGGAAATGTGGAATCTCTTTGGAAGCCACTTTGTATGCTTCAGAAAGCCAGATGGCTGGGGGAGAGGTAGCTTTGGTGGCCACTGTAAGGGCCAGCCAATCAACACTCTGTATAGATGGTGGGGGAGTGGCTTGAGGATTGTTCCTTAGGCCAGCCAATCACCATTCCACACAGCCAGCAGTGGACATGGGGGTGATTTCCTCATGGACCAAATAATCTGCTCCTTGCATAGGTAGTTTCTTCTGGAAGCAGGAAGCAGTCACTCCTGGGCTCAAATCGGTTTGGCTCTTTGTTTCCAAAGCAGGTGGACACTTGGAATGAACTCTTCACTGCTATATGGGCTCCTTTTGTGAGTGGGGAGCCCAGAATTACACACAGGGTTGCAAAGGCAGCGCATCAGCTATGCATATATCTAGAGTTGCCAAGTCATTTCTCAGCCGCAGTGGGGGACTCCTGGGCAGCAACTGGAGCGGGCACATGAAACCTCCGTGCGCACGCTGCATGCACATCACCAGGAAGTGACGTTAGGACGCCGGGCACACTGGGGCCGGGGCCACGACCATCGGAGGGAAAACCATAGAGTTTTCCCTCCAATGGTCATGGCCCCGCCCCCAGCATGGGCCGGGGCCACGACCATCGGAGGGAAAACCATAGAGTTTTCCCTCCAATGGTCATGGCCCCGCCCCCAGCATGCCCGGCATCCTAACATCCCTTCCTGGTGACGCGCACGTCAGGGTGGGGTTCCCCCCGGGGCCCGATCCGCCAGCAGCGGGGAACGGGCCTCTGGGGCGGGGGTTTTCCCGCCCCCCGGGGGGACTTGGCAAGCCTACATATATCCAAACATATTAATTCCCATTAAAAGCAACTGGGGAGATACGTTCATGGGTATCCGGCCACCCAGTCTGCTTCAGCTCTTGGTCTCTGTGGCTGGGGCCTTTTCTTCTGCTTCTAGGAAAAAATCACCACTGCAGTCTCTTCAGTGTGACTCTGAACCACTCATGACCACCAGATGGCACCATGATCCCAATAGCGATGGCTGTGTCTGCCTGTTGTTGGTAGGAGCAGCCTTCCTACTCTTGGCTTCGATAAAAGTGCTCATCACCCGGTATCTTTTGCAGTATTAGGGATTTGTGGATCCCTCCTCTTCTCTGTGATTACAAGGGGTAGTTAACATCAAATACGGTTAAGTAACTCTTGACATGTATGGATATAGGAGTTCCACTGGCTGTAGCAAAAGGGGGGGAAATTAAATTTAAAGGGTCTCAAGCATGGTAACTGGTTGGTTATTTAAATTATTATTTTTTTGGTTGTATCATAAGAACACAAAGAGAGCCCTGCTGGATCAGACCAATAGTCCATCTAGTCCAGAATCCAGTCTCACGCAGTGGCCAACCAGTTCCTCTGGAGGGCCAACAATCTAGCATAGAGGTTGAGGCCTTCCCCAGATGTTGCCTCCTGGCTCTGGGATTCAGAGGCTTAGTGCCTCTGAATGTGGAGGTTCCCCTCAGTCACCATGGCTAGTAGCCACTGATAGACTTCTCCTCCATGACTCTATCTCATGTAGTGTGACATTAAACATAAGGACATCAGAGAAGCCAATGCTGGGTCAGGCCAATGGCCCATCCAGTCCTACACTCTGTCACACAGTGGCCAAAAATACCAGGGGCCATCAGGAGGTCCATCAGTGGAGCCAGGAC